>NW_025941603.1:0-96461 GCF_000764305.2 Hyalella azteca
GAGATGCTGTCAACAAGTTGCTGGCAGAGATGCTGTCAACAAGTTGCTGGCAGAGATGCTGTCAACAAGTTGCTGGCAGAGATGCTGTCAACAAGGTGCTGGCAGAGATGCTATCAACAAGTTGCTGGCAGAGATGCTGTCAACAAGTTGCTGGCAGAGAAGCTGTCAACAAGATGCTGGACTGCTGGCAGAGATGCTGTAAACAAGGTGCTGGACTGCTGGCAGAGATGCTGTCAACAAGGTGCTGGAAGAGATGCTGTCAACACTGACAGGGATGCTGTCAACAAGGTACTGGCAGAGATACCGCCAACAAGGTGCTGACAGAGATGCTGTCAACAAGATGCTGGCAGAGATGCTGTCAACAAGATGCTGGCAGAGATGCTGTCAACAAGGTGCTGTCACAGCACGAGTGCAGCACTTAAGAAGCTCATTAGCTCTAAGTGTCACATTGAACGCTCCCACCTTATTAGGCAATATCTCTGGCATGCGAAGCAGTGCAATCATATACATAGTTGTCATTCTATCCTAACCGTACGCAAATACATAAATTTGCGTATCAAGTTTGAGATATGTCACAACATCAAATAACATTTTTAGTTAATTCCATCCAAACCGTACGCAAATGCATAAATTTGCGTATATTGCTTGAAATGAATGTGTCATAACATCCTATAACATTTTTAGTTAATTCTATTCTAACCATACGCAAATAGGTACATAAATTTGCGTATCACGTTAGAGATGAATGTGTCATAACATCCTATAACATTTTAGTTAATTCTATCCAAACCGTAAGCAAATACCTACATAAATTTGCGTATCACGTTAGAAATGAAAGTAACATAACATCCTATAACATTTTTAGTTAATTCTATCCAAACCATACGCAAATACATCAATTTTCGTATCTCATTTGATATGAATGTGTCATAACATCCTATGATAACATTTTACCCAAATTGAAGGCATGGTTAAGTAAAAAACTGTGATTGATACCAACGACGGGGTTCAATGGTATACTATGACAGATTTAAAGACATTGACAGAACGACCAGCAGTGTTAAGCATTCACGACGTAAATGGTGTAAAGCTTCATCGTAGTGCAACACCATACATATGCTATCATGACCTACATACTCGACATCATTTATCCTGGTCAACGAAATGTCGTAAGCAGAACACCGTGCCAGCTTCGCTTTACGGTAACGCTCTTGAATCACTAAACTTCTCGTTCGTCTTTATTAAGATTTGTTTTCAAGAATTCCATACATGTATAGGGGCATAAATTTAAGTTTACATGTTTTTATACATAGGGGCATAAATTTAAGTTTACTTACTTTTAAACAAGTCTTTGAACGCGTATTATATACGTACACGCGTTTTTTTACGTAATGCTCGTACAGCTGATACGTAGCGCTCGGCTTCACACGTTGCCCTCATAAATCATATTTACTTTATTTCCAAAATATTAAAACTTTCATTTATTGATGAAATACATAATAACGAACACACTTGCACGAGTTTTTAGATGAAAATAAAGAAAGGTTGTCTAAAGACATTATTGATTTGACTGCCTATACAGCTTTCTCTCGGGAAATCACAAACGATCGCTATTTCGATAGCAAATTAACAATTTGCTGTAGATTTGTTAGGACATGCATACCACAAATATTTTAATCATGACATATTTGGAAGAGGGAACAAATTTTCGATGTAAACATAATTTAAGGCAAAGATTAATTGGAGCCAGGACACATAATAATTCATAAGAACATAAAGTAATAAATCAGGGCAGTTGACATACGTACACATGCGAAAACTGGCCTGACTTCCAAGCTCGTTTGACGCTAATCATGACATATATGGAAGAGTAAACAAATTGTTCATGTATACATAATTAAAGGCAAAGATTAATTGGAGCCAGGACACATAATAATTCATAAGAACATAAAGTAATAAATCAGGGCAGTTGACATACACATGCGAAAACTGGCCTGACTTCCAAGCTCGTTTGACGCGCCTGCCGGAGCCGCTGATAAGAAGAGCCTCCGCCTCACAGCGGCAGCGACCATTAATCAAATGATAGATACGAGGTTGATGTGTGATATACAGAACACTGATGTGTGATATACAGAACACTGATGTGTGATATACAGAACATGGTGCTGATGTGTGGTACACAGAACATGGTGCTGATGTGTGATACACAGAACACTGATGTGTGTTATACAGAACATGGTAGTGGTGTGTGATACACAGAACACTGATGTGTGATATACAGAACACTGATGTGTGATACACAGAACACGGTACTGATGTCAGGATGTGTGATACACAGAATAGACAGAACACGGTAGTGATGTGTGATACACAGGACACTGATGTGTGATATACAGAACACTGATGTGTGATACACAGAACATGGTGCTGATGTGTGATATACAGAACACTGATGTGTGATACACAGAACACGGTACTGATGTGTGATACACAGAACATGGTACTGATGTGTGATACGGTACACAGAACATGGTAGTGATGTGTGATACACAGAACATGGTAGTGATGTGTGATACACAGAACATGGTGCTGATGTGTGANTGATGTGTGCTTGTGTTGTGTGTGTGGGCATGATTTGAATGAAAAATTAACCAAATTAATACCTATGCAAAAAAATAAGAATGACTTTTATGAGCTATTTGAAATTCGTCGCAATTAAAACTCGCGAACATTTTTGTTATTTATACAATATTTTTAACACCTCGATAAGATGGTTTCACGTTCTTTGAAACATAATTAAAAGGTTTATCGTTTTTTCATGATGGTTGACATTGCAGGGCAACTCAATTCTTGGTCGAATCGATATTTATCTCATTATTTAAATAAAACATTCTGAGAATTTACATGAATACAAAAAAAATATTTCAATTTAGTGAAGAAAAAAAATAACTCAGACGTTTAAAACGAAAATAATTTCAGAATTAAAGACAGCTGCCTGACTCTCAATAGAACTAATAAGTAAATAGGAAAAGTTGCCACTATCATTATCTCCGGTACAGGGAATTATAGCAGGTTAACCAGACGTTGTCCGGGATCGTTAGTCCCTGGAAATTTAGAATCTCGCTTGCCCAAATTCCATTACTTAAAAAATATCTATAAATGCTCATTATTAGAGACCATTAGAACCCACATTAGTAGATAGAATTTTTACTTGACTCTAGAAAAGATGAAAAAAATAATTTTGAATCATTAGTCCCTGAAAATTTAGAATCTCGCTTACCCTAATTCCATTACTTAAAAAATATGTTATAAATGCTCATTATTACAACCATTAGAACCCACATTGTAGATAGAATTTTCATTGTACTCTCGTTTAGAAAAGACGAAAAAAACTATTTTGAGTAGGTATTTGATTTAGATTTGTGCAAAATAATAAAAAAGTCAAAAATAAATTCCAGATCAATCTCATTCCATCCAGTTTTTTCCCCACGCCGTCTTTTGAACCACCGACATCTGAAATTTCCTGCTCACACCCGTCAAGAAAATAAAATCGGTTCATTTTTTTCAAAAATTCCCACAGTCTTGGTATACCGTCAGCAGGCGACGGGCGACCAGACAGTGGGGGAAACTATTCTGTCTTTTCCCACAGTCTTAGTACCGTCAGCAGGCGACGGGTCACCAGACAGTGGGGGAAACTATTCTGTCTTTTCCCACAGTCTTAGTACCGTCAGCAGTCGACGGGTGACCAGACAGTGGGGGAAACTATTCTGTCTTTTCATCGCTGCCGTCTGATTGACAGGCGCAGATAAGGCGATAAGAAAGATGGCTGATGCGGCATCAAGTGAAGATAAAACACGTGATTATATTCATGAGAAATAAGACATATTTTTATAACAAGACATATATATATTCATTCTAATATTTACTTTAATAAGAACAATTGGTGAATGAATATTTGTGAAACAATTAACACAAAAAATAATATCAGTCTGGAAGAGCTTGGTGTAGATAGATCGTGAGATATAAAAATGATTAACATTTAACCAAGAAAGATAAATATTCCAGTAATGTTTGATGCGCGACGACTTATCTTGTCACATTACACGTTGACTCGTGTAATGATATACACAAGGGCTGTGTACCAGCAATGTGTGTCATCACACAGATAACACATAGTCGTGTAAGATGTCAATCTCGTGCCTCTGTATCGCGAGTTCGGCATGAGATTTGCTGCGGTGAACATAATACAATTTGTTTGTTTTAAATAGAATAAAACTTGTTTTTTTTCTACCCTTCATGATACCCTTCATGATACATGATAAAACTTGTTTCTTGTGAACATAATAAAACTTGTTCTGTGTGAACCTGTTTGTCACAAGTCAGGTTTCAAAGTCTTAAACTCACTTATAAGTGACACCGTTTTTTTTAATGAGGTTGATTCTGAGTCATGATTATCATGAAGGTAGGGAGTATCATGAAGGTAGGGAGTATCATGAAGGTAGGGAGTATCATGAAGGGTAGGGAGTATCATGAAGGGTAGGGAGTATCATGAAGGGTAGGGAGTATCATGAAGGGTANGCAGCCTAAGTACACGTAGCGGCTGATTTATCGCCTGTGATTGGTGGATTTAGCATGAAAAGCCATCAGTGATTGGCTGACGGTGTTGAGATCACCTTACCATTTGAGAGAGTACGGCTCATGGGCCATACTTTCCAAACTCGCTAAGTGAACGTAAGTACTTACGCTCTATTTTCTTGTCTATGATTGGTGGATTTTGCTTGAGCGGCTAATTTATCGTCTGTGATTGGTGGGTTTAGCTTGAAAATCCATCAGTGATTGATGGACGGATTTGAGAACTACTTACCATTTGCGAGAGTACGGCTCAGGAGCCATACTTTCCAAACTCGCTAAGTGAACGTAAGTACTTACGCTCTATTTTCTTATCTATAATTGGTGGATTTTGAAAGGCCGTCAATGATTGGCTGTTGAACTTACGATCTCTTAACTTTTTTTGGAAGTATAGTCCCTGGACGATAGAAGTAAGCTCAGGTCTGTACACGTACAACGCTATCAGCTGTACGCTCTTCAGTTCGACAGTTTTGTTCGTCAAACAAACTGATGACAGACGAAATATGTACGCACAAACACGCCTCAAACATTACACGATCAAACACGTATCAAGGACACAGAAAGCGCACAAACACTTCTTTGTTGTCACCAAACGTATTGCAACAAGTCTTATCTATAGTTAATTGTACTGCTTCTGTTGCCATATTGTAATAGCTTTATTATGATGAATATCTTATTCGCTGTGACTGTAACCATAATGTCAAGGCTTTATTATGATGGATACGTTATTTGCTGTGACTGTAACCATATTGTAATGGCTTTACTATGATGGATACGTTATTCACTGTGACTGTAACCCTAATGTAATAGCTTTACTATGATGGATACGTTATTCACTGTGACTGTAACCATAATGTAATGGCTTTACTATGATGGATACGTTATTCACTGTGACTGTAACCATAATGTAATGGCTTTACTATGATGAATATGTTATTTGCTGTGACTGTAACCATATTGCAATAGCTTTACTATGAAGAATATGTTATTCGCTGTGACTGTAACCATATTGTAATGGCCTTACTACCATAAATATGGTCTGAATTGACAATTCGTTACAAGTACCACGTAACTCATCTAAATATCTCACTTCCTTTAATTCCTACATTTTCACCGCAGACTGAAATAAAATTTTACTTTCTTCAATATTTTTATTTAATATTTAGTCCCAATAATAATATTAACTATTTAGATCCAATTATAAACTTCTCTGTTTGTAAATTTGAACAAGTTTAAAATTAACTTTTTTGTCTAAATGAATTATAAATTATATAATTTCAAAAATACAACGAAAATGTCATACTTCTTCAATTTGCACGGCATTAATTTCATGGTTCCGAAATAATTCAATTGATTTCTCGAGAAAAGACCAAGAAATAAATTAATAATCCATATTAAACAAAACCTATTGCTTGTCCACAGTTGTGCCGAAAATGTCATTCGCAAAATTAAATGCACAATTTGATTCGCAACCACATTTAATTTGAAACCAGTTCTGAAGAGACCATATATTTGTTTGCACGAAATGGATCCTCTATCCCATGGAGTCTTCGCACATCCTTTATGTTTTCGTCCTATCCCAGGGTATCTTCGTCACTTCCTCCACATCCTACATGTTTTTCTCCTTCCCAGAGTATCTCCAACACATCAGAGAGTATCTCAAACACATCGAAAAGTGTCTCCAACACATCGAAGAGTCTCCAACACATCAAAAATTATCACCAACACATCAGAAAGTATCTCCTACACATCAAAGAGTATCTCCAACACATCAGAGAATATCTCCTACACATCAAAGAGTATCTCCAACACATCAAAGAATATCTCCAACACAACAGAGAATATCTCCAACACATCAGAGAATATCTCCAACACATCAAAGAATATCTCCAACACATCAGAGAATATCTCCAACACATCATGTCCCCCAGTTCTTCAAGACACCTCAGAGACACCTCGCTACTCCCCAGTGTATTTAGGCCACTTCCAATAAATCGATATCTGATCGTTTTGGAATGCACGCCGTGAAAGCACTCGTAAGTAGCGAGGTGCACACATAGCACGAGTTATGTGCTAAACTCTACGATTTTTGAATTTAGATTGAGCATAATCTTCACACTTTTATTCATGGTATCCTTATAATTTGTCCATTCAAGGGGTCCATCATATTCTGTCTCAAATTTCGATTAGAATATTTAGTATTTTGATTAGAATATTTAGTTCTCGCTTTATACAGCTTGAATGCCCAACGATGTAACGACTTAGGAAATGTAAAAAAAAATTGAAGGGAAACAAGTGTGGGCCATCGTGAGGAAAGACTAAATGGACGTTAAACAAAATTTGTTCTGGGTAAATACTTGGACGACTGATAAACGTAACGTTTAACTATATATATTGACACAGGTCAAAAGTATAGGCGCAAAACGAAAAGTTGTTGAGAGAAATGCCTGCAAAACAGGCGGTCGAAACTTGTAGCTGCTGCCAACGAAGACATCATTCCTAAAAAACAACTTGGATCTCATTCATTGCACAAACATTAGTGCCGTTAGGGCGTTAGCAATAACTGGTCAGCGATATGCCAACGAAAATTCGCAGGAACAATCGCTCTTAAAAAAATATAACTCAGTACTCACTGCAGTGAGTGCCAGAGAGCGCATTTTCTCGTCGACAAAAAGTGAAGTCACGGACGGACGGCGGACAGACAGACGGACGGACATGCGACGAGCACAATAGCGCCTTTTTTCCATAAATGAGAAAATGCGATAAAAATAAGAAACTGGGACAGTTCACCGGAAGGATATTGTTCACCAAAAATTCACCATGAAAAATGATAAAGGATGGCCAACCGCTTCATTACAAACTTTGAATGATGAGTTATGACAACCGAAAATAACGTATAATTTGCATCAGTAAACTTCTGTGCATGGATGTGTTCATTGACCAATGAAGCCATGCAAGGACTCAAGAGCGGACGTGGAAAATTAGGCCTTGAAAGAGTTACGAGAAATTTTTTTTAGCGCATTTTCTCATTTATGGAAAAAAGGCGCTATTGTGCTTGTCGCATGTCCGTCCGTCTGTCCGTCCGTCCGTCCGTGACCACGTTTTCGTCGACGAGAAAATGAGCTCTCTGTCACTCACTGCAGGGAGTACTGAGTTATATGTTTTATGTTTTTATGCAAATAGATTTATCAAGAGCTTCCAGGAAATTTAAGGAAGAGGTTAATAAAAGAGGCTTAAATTTTTATTTTGAATAAAGATCGCAGCGGAAGTGATAAGCAAATAGTGCAGGTGTGCAGTGCATCATCACTGCCGATCAATAAGTTTCATCTGAAACAGTCTCTGGAAATGCATACGAGAATCAAAACGTAACGACCACCGTATAACTTACGACCACCATAGAACTTAAGACCACCGTAAAAGTTACGATCACCACAGAACTTACAACCATCCTATAACTTGCGACCACCGTATAACTTACGACCACCGTATAACTTACGACCAATGTATAACCTACGACCACCGTATAACTTACGATCACCGTATAACTTACGACTACCGTATAACTTACGACCACCGTATAACTTACGACCACCGTATAACTTACGACCACCGTATACGGTAACTTACGGCCACCGTATAACTTACGACCATCGCAGAACTTACGACCACCATAAAACTTACGACCACCGTATAACTTACGACTACCGTACAATTTACGATCACCGTAGAACTTACGACCACCGTATAACTTACGACCAATGTATAACCTACGACCACCGTATAACTTACGATCACCGTATAACTTACGACTATCGTATAACTTACGACCACCGTATAACTTACGACCACAGTATAACTTACGACCACCGTATACGGTAACTTACGGCCACCGTATAACTTACGACCATCGCAGAACTTACGACCACCGTATAACTTACGACTACCGTACAATTTACGATCACCGTAGAACTTACGACCACCTTAGAACTTACGATCGTCGTAAAACTNAACGAGGTGACGATGAGCGCAGAGGGAAATCCTCGTTTGGCCTAAGAGGCGAAAGCTCACGCACAACGTTCAGGGAAGGGTTGTGTTCCACACTTACTTCACGTTGCGGCACATCCGCTGGGTCCTTATGATTGGTGTCAACTGCTGGACGCTCGATACACAAACTGGATGCTGGCGTATATTTCCAATAATCTGAGTTGGATATTTGATCCAGATATTTCGCCCAAGCACCGTAAGTCCACATTGTAGACGTCCGTAGTTCAAAAATATCGGCTGTGCCGCACACCAAAGACGTCAAATGTTCTCGGGACAAATTAAATTGAGCACGCATTGTAACAGTAGAAGAGCCTCTCCAGGGTGGAATAACTACCGCTCTAATATGATCGAGATCGTTCAGTAGGTTCATCGAGGCTTGAACATTGAAAAGTCCACCGAGAAAATCACTCCTAACTTTAGGATGAATGAACTGCATCAGAAGAGACTGCAGCTTCAAAATAGCACACAAATCCACGGAACCTGAACCTTGCTTGCCTTTCAGTGCAGAAACCTGCTCACGTGACGCAAGTGTGTGGTCGTCAAGAGGTGCACAATCCTGCTGCACGGGCACATCGTGGTTGCTGGCGCTGAACATTTCCGAGTAGATAGCAGTAAATATTCCCGGACAAGCCCCCAAAATATGTAAGCGCGACGGCTATACCTGCCGCTCTTACTTCAGCGCCAGTCAGACAATCAAACTTTAACCGTGCAGGGAAGTGAACGTGGAGAATTTCTGACACTTTATTGGTAATGAAGGCACTAGTGGCTACGGTAAAACGTGGTAAAGGGAACAGTGAAAACTCAAACTGAACCCAAAAAAAAACTCGGAATGAACTCAAAAACTCAAGAGTGAACTAGAGTGAACTAGAGTAAACCCAAAAAAAGACAAAACAAACCCAGCGGATGGCTCGTACTGAAGCTAACTAATCGTGATAACTGAGTTAGGTTCTGTAAACAAAGAATAGCAAATTTAAGATGTAGCAATAACGGTTAATCCTAGTTATTCCTAACAAAATTACTATTAATAAATATCAAAACTCGAATTTATTTGTCACAATATAACTATTCACAAATATCACGCACAAATTTACAGGTCACAATAAATAAGGTCACAGAATAAAGGTTCACCAACAGTGAAGTGCAAAGTTCTTCACGACTAACAAAATGAAAGTGACGCGCTTCGGATAATCAGGATGAACAGGCTTTTTCTCTAAATGAAAATGCTATTAAAGATCGAAATGTAAAAACAGCAATGTAAAAAATGGATACAAATTTAGCACCAAAAATATAATAAATAACTGTTTGAATGATCGCAAAAAATTATAAGGAAAATCGCGGTACAAAAATTAGAGACGCATATGAGGCGCGGCTACAGCAGAGATGCTGTCAACAAGGTGCTGGCAGAGATGCTGTCAACAAAGTGCTGTCACAGCACGAGTGCAGCACTTATCGCTGCAGCAGCTGTCGATGCAGTGCAGCTGCCACCGCAGCAGCAACAGCTGCCTTGCCTTCGCTGCGAGTTGCTAAAACCAAACTGCATGCAAATTACAGTATCGGTTTTTGAAAGAAAAGCACACGGCGGCCCTCTTAGACTTGGCGTTACTTTTATGCAAGGCAAACAGAATAACAACAGCAGCAACAATATAAACATAGTTCCAGTTTTGCTCCATTCAGAACTATGAATTTAATCAGGGAGGTTTTCTATTACCTTATAAATATTTGAAAAGAGAAACGTTACATTAATTCGAGCGACAATAACTAAATGACTAAACCAAAATATATTTTTTTTAGTTGCATACGCAACGTAGAAAATTTTCATGATTTACGAAATCTGTTTAATGCATTAAATTAACTAATTATTTAATTGAGTTGAGAGGACAGTACGGCCTACGGTATAACATAAAGGTAATTTAAGTAATTTATGCAGGATGCAAACATGTTGGAAAATTCTATTCCCTGAGGGAAAATGTATCACAATTAAATGTATACCAAGATCTAAATTTTGATTGCATTCTAACGAGTTCTATGATTTACTTTCATTTTACTAAAAGAAAAATTTTCGGTACACTAGAGATTTCGTTCTCACATGAAAATCTTATTACAAAAGAAATGATGACGCGATGATAAGTGAAATGAAATTTAATATCGTAAATGTAATATTCCAATTGACATCGAATTTAATTGAATTTGTCTCTGTAATACCGAAAATGCGATGTCATAGCGTCAGAAATGGCCTGCACCAGAATTTTCGCCCAATTACAATAGAACGAAAATGAAACTGAACCGTGATTGCAATTGACGATACTAGTTCTACTTTAAGAAAAATAAAAAAATTCTGGAGATGGCACCTAACCACCACGTTTGTTCTTAATAGTTATAAGGCAAACCTAACCACCACGTTTGTTATAATGTTTTATTGTAATAAGTTTCATAATGTGTTTAATGTTATGATAAGGCTCATAATGTTTTATTGTAGGTAATAAGTTTCATAATGTGTTTAATGTTATGATAAGATTCATGTTTCATTGTAGTAATAAGTTTCATAATATGTTTAATGTTATGATAAGGTTCATAATGTTTTATTGTTATAAGTTTCATAATATGTTTAATGTTATGATAAGGTTCATAATTTATTGTTATAAGTTTCATAATATGTTTAATGTTATGATAGGTTCATAATGTTTTATTGAAACAAGTTTCATACGTAGGTAATATATTTAATGTTATGATAAGATTCATAATGTTTTATGCTATAATAAGTTTCACAATAACACTTGCTTTCCAAAAAAAAACTTAAAAAAAACTTGCTCAAGCTTAATTATTCAATATTGAGCTTTCCTTTCATATATGGTTTGAAAAAGAAAGAATTAAAAATATTTATTTTTATTTAAGTAAAAATTAGTTTTATTAAAGGAATTTAATAATTAAATTGGATTTCATCGTTCAAATTTACGTCCCAGATTTGCATGTCCTATAGGGGCTTAATATAAGTTAAAATAATAAAATAAATATGATATGATGGATCAATGAAGGCAATTGGATGACAAAAAAATAAAAAAAATGTTTGCAGTGTTATACATGAGTGATGTAAAGAAATTAAAATGCTTGAAAATAGATGTAAGCATGTTTGAAATTATATAAAATTTTACGAAAAAATATTTTTAATACGATGTCGAGTATCGAGAATACACGGAAAATGCATGGAAAACGTTAGAGAAATGCGTAAAATTTGGACATAGTTCAGTTGTAATTTTAATGATAACTCAAAACGAATGCGAACAAAATGTAAGAATTACTGACCTGTTTAGCTACAGCTATTCGTCTACAGATGAAACGTAAAATGCAAAAGTTCCCAAATGCAAAAGTAGGTATCAAACAAACGAATAAACGGGATCAAATATATCGTAGATTTACTATTTAATTTACGAATTATATTACATGATTGAAACTATGATGAACTCCAATAATAAACTAACAAATAGTGTAAGAAAAATAATCAAAGATGGAAATTCTGTGAACATTTTGCGACGTTTGTAGGCGGTATCAGGCGATGAGTGAAGCGATTACAGCGTATCCTGGGCGCGGTGTTCAGAACCAATCCCAAGATCCCACGTGTTTCGACACCAAAAATCTTTCCAAGCTTGTCCGCGCTATCAGCGGCCGCCCAAACGGCGTATAAAAGCCGCACTAAACTCCACAAAAACCAAGATCCCAAGATATTTCGACACCAAAAATTTTTCCAAGCTTGTCCGTGCTATCAGCGGCCAACCAAACCAAGATCGCAAGATATTTCGACACCAAAAATCTTTCCAAGCTTGTCCGCGCTATCAGAGGCCGCCCAAACGGCGCATAAAATCCGCACTAAACTTCACAAAAAGGGCGTGGGTCGACCAGTGGCGCCTTCCACACTTCGTAATTCTGTTTGCCGCAGCCAACTGCTCTCCTAACTGATAACCTTTGCTGCCCAACTGCCCGACTGATGCTAAAACTGGGCCATTCAAGACTCCAATCCTAGCCTCTGAGCGGACGATGTTGTCCCATGTTGGTGACGCTTTATAATTGTATGTGTAGCGGCCTGACTTGTGCATACCACTTTACCGCCTGAATTGTAAATTAATCCCGAAACCATGAGCAAACGAGATAGTCCGGTAGTTGCATCGCAATTCAGGACCGAATTTAAAGTAAACTCATCAGCAGCACAAACAAACGAAATTCGCTCTACAAAAAAAATGTTATAAAACGTCACATTCTAACGCTATTCCTACGAGAACTGTCAATCATTAGGCAACGAAGGCTTCGTTTCGCTCATGGAATAGAAACCTAATCTCAACGCTCCGTATTAGCCAAGCCCTTTGTACCACCGAAAAGATGAATTTGCGCACTTGTTCTAATGCTATTCCTACGAGAATGGTAAATTATGCGGGCCATGTAGGGGGATTATGTCGCGCAGAGAAACCTGAGCTCAAGGGGCGGTATTGGCGGCTTGGTGCCGCGGTCGCGTCTTTAATTTAAGTATAATTTGTTGGTGGGAGAATGGGTGCAATTGATTGCTGTAGCCACATCGTGGCGGGAAGTTGCAGGTTGCCTGAGAAAAAGTCATTTATTTTGAGTTTTTCACGTAGTCCAAGTGCAAGGCATTCTAATTTTGAGTTTTTCACGTGGTCCAAGTGCAAGACATTTTTATTTCGAGTTTTTCACGTAGTCCATGTGCAAGACATTTTAATTTTGAGTTTTTCACGTGGTCCAAGTGCAAAATATTTTAATTTCGAGTTTTTCATGTGGTCTAAGTGCAAGACATTCTAATAACAGAAATGACGTAGGCTTCTAGACTTGGTTGTAATGTGCCACAGTAAGCCTTCTTAGAACTAAGCTCGAAGGTCTTTATGAGCCGCAATGTGAGCATAAAATTGACTAAGTGTTATGGCGTTTCTGTACTTATGTATGTGTGGTGGCGCTTACGCCATATTATTATATATATAACAAAGTCTCCAAACAAATATAATGGGTAATGGATGATGGCCAACATAGTAAGGTAAGCAGGAATACATAAAAAGATTATAAACAAATAACATCATACTATCATAACATCATACTGTTATAACATCATACTGTCGTAACATCTAACGTTATACTGGCTGGCAAGGACTGATGGGAACGGCGAGGCTGAAGAAATGCACTCGACGCCTCAGCGTAGCTGCGGCCTAATATGGTGAGCGGACGCAGCGTTAGGGTGGAGCACTCGAGTGTGATGAGCACCATACAGACAGCACCACACAGGCTGTACAGACAGTACAACACAGGCAAGCTACACAGGCTGCATCACACAGGCAGGCTATACAGGCTGCACCATACAGGCAGGCTATACAGACTGCACCACAAAGGCAATCTATACAGGCTGCACCACACAGGCAGGCTATACAGGCTGCACCACACAGGCAGGCTATACAGGCTGCACCATACAGGCAGGCTATACAGGCTGCACCACACAGGCAGGCTATACAGGCTGCACCACACAGGCAGGCTAGGCTGCATCACACAGGACAGCTATACAAGCTGCACAACACAGGCAGGCTATACAGGCTGCACCACACAGGCAGGCTATACAGGCTGCACCACACAACAAACATGACGTA
Organism: Hyalella azteca; assembly: GCF_000764305.2. NCBI lineage: Eukaryota > Metazoa > Arthropoda > Malacostraca > Amphipoda > Hyalellidae > Hyalella > Hyalella azteca. Next base: position 14,307 of record NW_025941603.1, read on the forward strand.
AACCACACAGCTTTCCACGCACATGCCCAACAATTTTGTGACATAACTCCACGCATCTTCAGCATCCGCATCACTGCAGAGGCGACAGGGATGAGGAAATGGTGGATGAAGAATTGGTCGAGTTTAGGACCAACTGTGACTTGCGATTGTCAACTCAGAAATTTTCATCACAGAATATATTGAAATCATGAGGCCACTTACGACCATGAGCTTACGTTCATGACGGCAAATTACGATCATGACGCAACATTCGATCATGGCGTAACTTACGATTAAGGGGTTACGATCATGACGCAACTTACGATCAAGGGTTACGATCATGATGAACCTTCGATCAAGGGGTTACGATCATGACGCAACTTACGATCAAGGGGTTACGATTATGACGAACAAACGATCATGGCGCAACATACGATCAAGGTGTTACGATCATGACGAACATACGATCATGACGCCAGTTACGATAAGTGGTTCCGATCATAAGACTCACTCATCAGCTCGCAATCACGCAGCGCTCTCTCATCTTTAACATCATTTGACTTCGCTCTCAGACTAAATTTCAATCTGTGGCCTAAAAGTTTTCCCATTGTTCCTGGAAATATTCTGCTGTTCGCCCATTCTTACAATAAGAAGCATTTAGTCAAGGAACAATTTTCCTGTTAGTTAGTTAACTAAGTTAAGAATTTCTCGTTGAGAAAATTACGTTTTCATGTGTTTTGCGGCGTCAAGCAACAAGACTAAGGGACTAGTTTTAAACCTGTTCGGATTGTATCATTGTACATTCGTCGAATACCATTATATTTATACCCTTGTCAGACGCACAGTTGTACAAAACTCGGTACAATTATAACATAATACAATCATGCAGTGTGACGAAGGTAAATGGTATTCTCGTGTAGACGTAAGTTGATCTGACAGTGAAGGGTTAGGTGCGGGCAGTTATGCCCAGCCGGTATCGGAGACTGAGGGTTGCGAGGCAGCAGCGTGAGACTGTGAGAGCGCAGAGGGTTATTCTTCGCTGGACTTTCAATCGTATCCAAGCCTTATTTCAAGGCAAGAAACTTAGTATTGGGTTATAATAAAGACAAAACTTACCTTCAATATAACGAAGTCCATGATAGAGAGCTTAAATGAGACGGTTTGTGGAAATTGTGGTGAGCTAAGTCGATGGCGTAGTCGGAACACTGCAAGTTTTCATCTTTAAAAAGTAGCACTTGAAACCGAACTAAACACTTGATTTTCTCACTTCACTTAGGCCTAAAATTCTTGTTATACAAAACCACAGTGATTTACCACCAACAATAGGTGTTATTGTAATAATTAATCTAACTGTGTTTCGTCATTTACTTTATCCGCTGTTGTAGTGAACAGCTCGCATGAAAAGCTCTGACGCTAGAGGAGCTCTGAGCGTCACACTCCTTCCTCGACCACAGCCGCCCGTATACTGGCGCTTGAATTGTTCTGTTGACAGACAAGGTGACAGGCGCCGTACGCACACGACGCACAAACACGCACACGACACGGGAAGTTTATGCGTCCAAAAGTACACAAATTGAGTCCGCTTATGGCGTGTGAACGCAAACAAGATTACCACTATAACCGGCGCAAACCACAGCATATCACATATGGAAGATTCTTTCTCATTTATTGTATGAAAGCCTTATTAATAAAGAGGGAGTATAGCCAGTTTCACGCATTAATAAAATTTTACAAATTGCCTAATCATTCTACATTTCAGAAAGAGGATTTTTTCATGTCCTTTGATTTATTGTCTTCAAGAAAAAAACGATAAATGCTATGAACAATTAGTGAACAAAATTATCGTTCAATTGAATATAAGAGGCCTTATAAGACTGCTACAACTGTAACCACTCAACCAACTGAAGCAACTGTAAGACTACACTCACTACAGGAAGCCTCGTACATGTCCCTCGATACCATACACGTCTCTCCATATACTATATGTGGCTCCGTATACTATATTTTACTTCATATACCACATTTCGCTCCTTATATTGTATTTTGCTCCATGTACTGTAAGTCACTCCAAATACTATATGTCGTTCCATATACTATACGTCGGTCCATATACTATACGTCGCTCCACATGCCATGCGTTGTTCCATATACCATACGTTGTTATATATACCATACGTAGTTCTATATACCATACGTAGTTCTATATACCATACGTTGTTCCATACACCATACGTTGCTCCATATACCATACGTTGCTCCATATACCATTCGTTGCTCCATATACCATACGTTGTTCCATATACCATACGTTGCTCCATATACCATACGTTGCTCCATATACCATACGTTGCTCCATATACCATACGTTGCTCCATATACCATACGTTGCTCCATATACTATACGTCGCTTCATATACCATACGTCACTCTATATATACCATAGGTCACTCTATATAGTATATACCATACGTCACTCCATATACTATATGTTGCACCTTACTTTATGTCGCTGCATATACTGTACATACTATGCGTCGCACCATATACTATACGTCGCTTCATATCCCATACGTTGGTCCACATATATACATATACATATATATACAACGCTTGAAAATTTTTCAGATACGCGCAGAATGAGCGATAGTCTCGCTCCTATCGATATCGACACTCGCAGGGCTGCCGTAAGGGTTTCAGGGTCGGGAGATGATCATGGAAACTACATGGTTGCTTGTGTGTTGAGATGTTCCATGTACCAGCCTCGCTCAATACATAGGCACCAAGAAATTCATGGAAGAATCATGGGTGCCAAATATTTCGAGACGCCAGTGGTGAGATTCTCCCTAAATGAACAACGACTGTGATTATAAGTTGGAGCTGTGTGCGTTGTTTGAACTCTGAACGATGTTTGACAAAAGTGTTGTAGGCATCCAAGTTATTTACAGTGTGCAGACGAAGAAAAATTGATTTAGAGTTGTATTCAAAGTAAAATAGAGTAATTTTTCGCGTTGTTAATTCAAACGTGCATCATTTTTAGCGCATTCTCTCATTAATAGAAAAAATGCACTTATTGTGCTTGCCATGCCCGTCCGTCCGTCTGTCCGTCAGTCTATCCGTCCGTCCGTGACTTCACGTTTTCGTCTACGAGAAAATGCGCTCTCTGTCACTCATTGCAGTGAGAACTGAGTTATATTTTTTAGCGTTTTATTTGGAACATCGCTAGAACATTTTCAAGTCTTGACTAGAATAAATGTTGAACTATGCAATCGGCTGATTTTTTTATGCATTTAAACTCTCAATGAATCAAACTAACGATAAAATTAGCTAAGATAACTTGATGGCTGAGGCCCGTTTCCTAATGTCAACATGGGTTCAGGGGTAACATCGTTCGTGGATGATCCGACACTAAGCCGCGCGATTGACAGCCATGTCGCCGCGCCCTCTCCGAGACACCAACACCGTAACTCGAACTGCCTGCCTACAGCTTGTCCTAACCTAACCCATTGCCTATACGCATGCACATAACCGTCCTCGATGTTATTCCTACCTAAAGGCCTAGTAACGTGAGTCGCTGCCAGTTGATGAAAGGTTAATCCTTCGTCAACTGATACATTAACCGTCGTAAATAATATTGCTAAATATAAGCTTCGCAACGAGAGTTTCCGTCTGTAGACGAATGGTAAACTCCTAGGCAACAGATGATTTACTCGTCATTCTATTCCTAACTAAAAGTCTGGAAACGATAGTTATCGTCAAAAGACAGGAGTAAATTTCATCTACCATTTAACGACTTGAAATTAAATCTAGACAGCAATCAGATGCTCTAATATCGTGAACATTGAGAATTGAGCCTCTAGCCTGAACCAAATGTAAACAACTCCCGTGTGTGAACAGCGAGGAATTAAGATGTGCTGTGCGTGTTAACTCATATTGTGGATAGGCGTATGAACAAAACGATAGGGAGAGAGTAAAGGTGACAAACGTTTGTTTTGTGTGTACCTGAACGTCCTAAAGTAATTTACCATCGTGCATTTTGGTCGTGTCCTGTATTTAGGTCACGTCTCTGATTACTTTGAACGAATAATGAAAGAATTAGCAAAAATTCGTTTCTGAATGCTTTACGAGCTGCAGATTAACATGCTACTGAATGAGCCGGATTTCTTGAAAGCAATGGAGTACGTGTTTTACGTTTACTTTAAATCCAACTTTCGTATTAAATTTGAGTGAATAACACAAATTAATGAATGAGTAATGAGTGAATGAGATAAGTTAACGAGTGAACGAGTCTGAGTGAATGAGACAAGTTAAGGAGTGAACGAGTCATGAGTGAATGAGACAAGTTAATGAGTGTACGAGTCATGAGTGAATGAGACAAGTTAATGAATGAACGAGTCATGAGTGAATGAGACAAGTTAATGAGTGAACGAGTCATGAGTGAATGAGACTAGTTAATGAGTGAACGAGTCATTAGTGAATGAGACAAGTTAACGAATTAACGAGTCATGAGTGAATGAGACAAGTTAATGAGTGAACGAGTTTGAGTGAACGAGACAAGTTAATGAATGAACGTGTCATGAGTGAATTAGATTATTGTTAATGTTAATTAGTCAGAAGTTAATGCATGCTTAAGGTTAAACTCAAGTTAATGAGTCAAAAGTGAATGCATGCTTAATGAGAGCAAATCCCCTAAGCGACAACCACGTTTGCTGGTTCCTCAAAGGAGACGCGGTGGCACAATTTATGTGCCTGTTTGTCGCCAAGATCACCATGTGGTGACAACTTTGTTCCATTTGTTTCATTAGGATGTTTATTGGCGCGAGATGAACAATATCCGATCCAATGAAACCAGTACAATGGAAGTCACATGCGGTGACACGAGTGACGACAGATGGGCGGCTGGGATTTAGAATTTGGTATTGATTGATTTATGTGTGTTGGTTTTGCAGATTTGTTCACGGGAATATTGTGAAGATGGCCTAATAAACCAAATGTTCCCATGTATAATGAATATTTATGGAACAGATCTATTTGTGTGTTCGTAAACACATAAACGCAGAAACATGAATCTACCCTCTCTTCTGAGTTACAAAATTTACTGTTTAATTTACTTGGTCACTTAATTTTCACAGATTTCAATAAAATGAATAATGCTATAATTATTGGTATATCAGTGATAGAAGTGAGTTAAAATGGTAGACGTTTGCGCCAAAAATCTCTACAATTTAGAAATGAATAATATAATAAGAATTTCTATTAATTACTTACAGGCAGTAGAGGATATTCAGAGCGATGCTTTAACGTAGACGTTAGGTAATAGGGTATAAAATGAAACTAATGAAAAAATTAATATTATTTATAATTAAAATTCTCACAAATACTCCAAAATACTGAATGAAAACTACACTTATACGGTGCAAACAATACGCAAAAACCATATACAAGAACATTCCAGACACCACATGTACACCGAACCTACAACACAGAGCTAGACACCGTTAGTCACGACAAAAACACCACACAGACACCATACAGCACTACACAAACACCACACATATACCTTAAAACACCACACAGACGCCACTCAAACACCACACATACACCTTAAAACACCACACAGACGCCACACACACGCCTTAAAACACCACACAGACGCCACACAAACACCACACATACACCTCAAAACACCACACAGACGCCACACAAACACCACACATACACCTCAAAACACCACACAGACGCCACACACCACGCTCTGTTTGTGATCAGCCATGGGAACACAGGCTGTCAAATCGAAGTCATTTACGCGCGTCAAATCACCAGTCAGTTCCATCCTCCTGTCTCACCTGTCTCATGCCTCACACTCATTACTGGGTCTCATGCCTCGCTCGTCTCATGCCTCACACTCATTACTGGGTCTCATGCCTCGCTCGTCTCATGCCTCACACTCTTTACTATCTCTCACCGTCTCGTTACTCACCCTCTCTTACCGTCTCGTTACTCACCTTCTCTTACCGTCTCGGTATTCACCTTCTCTTACCGTCTTGGTATTTACCTTCTCTTACCGTCTCGGTATTTACCTTCTCTTACCGTCTCGGTATTCACCTTCTTAAACCGTCTCGTTGCTCACCTTCTCTTACCGTCTCGTTACTCACCTTCTCTCACCTTCTCGTTACTCACCGTCTCTTACCGTCTCGGTACTCACCTTCTCTTACCGTCTCGTTACCCACCCTCTCTTACCGTCTCCCATTCCCCGTCCCTCAGCTCCCCTCTTTGTCATTCACGGCAGCGAAAGTCCTCATTGAGGCAGACCGGCGCCGGCTTTGTGAGAGGAATATCTTGTGAGGCGTGAGGCATTTCTCTGTGAGGGAAATATCTCACATACCCTGGCCTGGATAAATTGTGTGTGTGTGTGTGTGAGAGTGTGTGTTGCAGGGATGTGTAGTGTGTGATCAGTTAGAGTGTGTGTTGCACGGATGTGTGGTGTGTGATCAGTTAGAGTGTGTGTTGCAGGGATGTGTGGTGTGTGATCAGTTAGAGTGTGTGTTGCACGGATGTGTGGTGTGTAGTGAGTGTTGCAGGGATGTGTGGTGTGTGAGTGTGTGTTGCACGGATGTATGGTGTGTGAGAGTGTGTTGCAGGGATGTGGATTTACTAGGAATTTATTCCTTCTATTTAATTGTGTAGGCAGCAGCGGCAATTCGGAGTCACGACTCAAAATTCGAACAAGAACAATTTATTTTGCATTAAACTAATTTGAGTTGCTCATATATAGAAGTAATACAACTACTTATTGTATTAATGATAAGTAATTATAATTTTAACGTCCCCGAAGTACATTATATATAGTATAAAAATGACCTCTACTGTGTGCAATCAGAGTTATCCTAATAATAGTTGTATCATGGCGAGTGCATAGATCAAGATCTAGAAAAAATAGTACCGAAGATGGATCAAATGCTGTAAATATTCTGCAACAACGCATTCGAATTCGAACTCGAATATTTCCAAATAAATTTCGCTACACTTCTTGACTCACGTGTTTGATGAACCAAAATAATGCTATTTCTTTGCTCAAAAGATATCCAACCTGGTAGATTTCCTTTCCCAAAAGATATCCTTAAACTCAGCATCGGTCTCGGGTTTTCTGACCGACCGCCGCACCGCTCCCGACTTCTGTGAAGTTTGAGCATGCGAATTGGGATGCTTCCTGAATACTGGAGTGACGGAATCAGTTTAGCTGCGTCTTCGGGCTGCTTACCGGGACGGAATGAAGCCGGGCTTCAGCTTCATCATCGTGTGGTCCTGGGAATAAATGAAGCCAGGCTTTAGCTTCATCACCGTGTGGTCCTGGGAAGCAATGAAGCCGGGCTTAAGCTTCATCATCGTACGTGTGGTCCTGGGACTGAATGAAGCCTAGCATCAGATCAGCTTCAACACTGTGTGGTCCTGGTACGAAATGAAGCCTGGCATAAGATCAGCTTCATCATCGTGTGGTGCTGAGACGAAATGAAGCCTAGCATCAGATCAGCTTCATCGTCGTGTGGTGCTGGGACGGAATGAAGCCTAGCATCAGATCAGCTTCATCACCGTGTGGTCCTGAGACGAAATGAAGCTTAGCATCAGACCAGCTTCATCGTCGTGTTGTCCTGAGACGGAATGAAGCCTGGCATTAGATCAGCTTCATCATCGTGTGGTCCTGAGACGGAATGAAGCCTATAGCATCAGATCAGCTTCATCACAGTATGATAATTGGAAGAAAAATTGAATGCATTAACTCTAAGTCTCATGTTCGAACGTCAGAAGTAAAAGAGTTCTGTCGTTTTCTTATTAAAATTTTCAGGGTCAACTTTTTACTCCACGAATCGAGTGTCTTAATTATGGTTAATACTTGTATAGCAATTGTAGGTGCAATAGCCGGTAAAATTTCTAGAAATGATTAAAGGTTACTAACCTTTGAAATTTATTCGTGCTCAACCTGAAACTTTTCTAGTTTCAGTGGGCAATTTTTGATCCGTCCCAATTGCTTTAATGGCTGAGAAATCGACGCGCGAGCGAGAATTATCTTCAGTTGAATTATCGACGAGGTTTGTTGCGGACGGAACTCTTTCCTGTTGTTATTTTCGTATACACTGACTGGGAGCTGCGAGTAAAATTATTGTTTCATGATGAGCAAACGTGAGGCATTTACTAATTCCGTTGTTAGGAGGCAAGTTTCATAGTAATATTTGGGGGTACACGCAATCAATGCTGGTATCTAGGGTAACTTAGAGACAATTTTATAGAGTCCACTAAAAAACTTAATTCGTATTCTGACTCGAGCTTATGATATATGATATACGTCAACCAGCAAACCTAGAGACAATTCTTAGAGACAATTTTAGTCCACTAATAAACTTAGTTCGTATTCTGACTCGACGTATTTTCTTATGAAATACACATCAACCATCCTATCGCGTGTATTAAGTTTTGCAGGGTATCAATTCATGCGCTAATTAAACACGTTCTTATCTCCAACGGAAGAAGGCATGGACGTCTGTTGCTGGAAGCTCCTTTCTTTGCCCAGCAGAACCTGCATTTGAAGGGCAAAAAAGTTCACAAAAATGAAGCGAGGATCCGACGACTGGTGGTTATCTTGCAACGTCCTGCCGGATCCTGCGACAGCGCGGGTTCCTTGCTGTCCATTCAGCGTGTCCTTTATCATTTATTCTATTCTTCATTACGTAACTACCACGGAAATTGTTTTACTTGCGTCATGTATGCTATATTTGTCGTATATTTCCTTGGCCCACGTTCACGAAGTTTGCTATGATATGCTATAGTTTGCTATGGCCATCAGTGATTCTATGATCATATCCTTAATAAAAGGGATGAAAAGAATTATAACATCAAATGATGTTAATTCTTCGATCATTTGCTTAAAATAATAATAATAATATTGATAAAAATATCATCGTAATATTATACAATGGTAACTCATTCACTTAACAATAGTGATGATAGTAATAACAATATCATTATAATATCATACAATGGTAACTCATTCACCATTCACTTAATAAGAGTGATGATAGTAATAACAATATCATCATAATATCATACGAAATTAATTCTTAGATCATTCACTTAGCAGTATATCATCTGTCTCTTATACACATCTAGATGTGTATAAGAGACAGNAGATTAGAGTTATTAGTCCCACATTGAGGTAAATAGGAACGTCTTCTTCCCACAACGATACTTTCCAGTGCGAAGTCAGTGTGAGTGCACCGTCACGTTTTTTTCAACAACATAGTATCACATCACCACAACACCACCACCACCACCACCACCACCATCACCAACACCACCACCACCACCACCACCACCACCACCATTATCATCACCGATAAACAACAACAACGACAACCACACTATCAAGTTTGGCCTTAATTACCTGAAGTAACTGTAGTCGTCAACTAATCTTTATCGTTTTGAAATGAACCGTTTATTTATGGTGATACTTGCTAATTTATCATATTGGAAAAAGTGCAATTAGGCTCTGAATATTTAAAAAATAGAAAGCTATAATATTATTATTTATCAATATTAATTATTTTTATTGCGTAGATTGGTAATTATTCAGGATAAAAAAAAACAACGAAAATAAATAAATCGTGGTCCGAAAATCACAAAAATAGAAACTGGTGTCCACCAAGCAGGAAGCAGCCAGCACCATAGCTATGACAAAAAATAAATTAGTTTCCCCAGCAGATTTCATTTTCTAATGATTAGTCTTAGAAAATGGTTTGATAATATACTGAAATAAAGATGAAAACTTGCAATAATACGCAAAGTGCAATCATTATTGGATGTAGTTCTAATAAGATCTTCAAATGATAACTTTAATTGCTAGATAACTTTAAATTACATAAAAATCTAAATTTAAAAGATAACTTTAATTAAATTTAGTTTTATGTAGCGCAAATTATACACGGCCGCAAATTCCCGTTATTCATATAAATTTCCAACGTCCAAAGAAGCAAATTTTGCATCCGTGTAAACTTTAATTTTAGACATACATTATGATACATATATAGTCGAATTTCTTTCTCCAGATTTTTATCTATTCTTCCGAAAAAAACTTTATAATTACACTGGAAAATATAAATATTTATTTTATCAATACTATGCTTTTGATTGGTTCAGAAGCCAATTTAGCTCCTTGAGACACGGTGACCTGGATTAGTGTGAAAAAGCATATTTGGATTTGTGTAGTTGTTCCCATAATAATCAGAGGATGGTTACAAAATTTTTACGCTTGTATAAATTACAAAGAGGAAAATGGTTTGGCATATTTCGGTTTAAACAAACCATCAGAGTTGTGCGTGCAACTCTAAAAGGACACTTATTATATCATGAAATGAAACTGATACATAAGAAAACGTGCAGGACAATACTCCCACCGGCTATTCAGCGAGTAATTAACACAACTCATAGCGATATTCCGGCAGAATTTCCGTTGAATATAATTTAGAACTAGATTATGACCTAGCGATGCTTGCCCACTATCAGTAGCTGCTCCTAATATTCTTCATTCATTATTCACAGAGGATCACGCAAAAATATACATAACAAGAGACCATCGAAAATTTAAAGAAAAAATACAAAATGCTTCTTTGTGAATGCCTATATATAAGCTAAAAAGCTTCACAGGCGTGTCATTGCTGAAGAAGACTGCTTTAGTTGTCTTCTCTTATAAGTCAACTTTATTTTAAAATTCATCCAAATCGGAAAATATCTTTTCCTCTCCTAAACCTTCCATATATTAATTATCTCTTAAATGTTCAATTTCCTCTGCGATTTATTTTTTCGTTGCCCATGCTCCCCAGTCGACCATATTTAAATGGTGTCCTCTTCTCATTACTCCGTTGTTTCTCACACTCAATAGGTTCTTTTCTGCATTAAATTGATTAATTAAATGAATTAATTAATTCGAATTAATATTAGTTATCAAATTAATCTATTATGGTTTGCGCACTCGCCTGTGTCGGTGAGACGAGAAATTTAGGGCATCTGTCTCACACAGTCAGACGAGCATGTCGCTTCTTGTGTCTAGCGTTCAAAGTGAGCCGCGAAATCAAACGAGTTCCTAAATCATGTCTTATTGAGAAGAAAGAATCACACGACGGTAATACGTCTACTAAAGGATTCTACTACTAGGGTTACTTAAATATTCGAGCAATCTATCTACTAGGGTGATACGTTTAATAAGGTATTCAGTCCATAATTTTCCATTATTGTGTGTATAACATTGGTGCTTGGTCACCACGAGAAGTTGGGTCAAGGGAATTTTTCGTAAGTTAGATTCGTCATTTTTGTACAGACCTCCTGATTAGTGAATGTTATACAAGGTCAGACTAGGATGAACACTTTAACGCCCTAATTCATTTCAAAGTATCCTTCTCAATTGTGGGCACTTTTTCGTTTTCTATTAACTGTTGATAACGCTTATGAAATGCCTTTTGAGATAAAAAAATAGATAGAAAAATTGCTGCTGATTGCGATTATCTGAACTGATAAATTCATTTGAAAAAGTGAAACACCATAAAGGTGCAAAGTTGCTTCAAAAAATAAGTTCATCTCCAGAAGAAAGAAAAAATTTCACAAGGAGTGAAAACTTCCACGTTTTTTTAATTTTAACGAAAAAAGCTCGAGATCACAATGAGTGCAGGAAATATCAGCTGAAAAACTCAATTAATTTATATATATATATTTTTTGATTTACAAGCAATGGATAGAAAATATTATTAGATTAATTAAAATGCAATTGGCGGATTTCATATGAAAAAACAATGAGCATATTATTCATAAATGTTAGAATATTATTTACGAAATCTCGTACCTCTTTTCAAGGAATATCATGAACAACAATTGTATTAATATTCAGTTTCATAATTATCTGTATTTTACAAAATTGAATAGGTAATTAAATGCTTATTTTAAAATCCGCAGAGTTTTTTACTGGGAGCTCTAAAATGTAAAATCGGTGCATGGTAGCGATAGAATGAACACAGGCCATTTGCTTTGATGTAGGTGCACAGTAATCCATATATTAATATTATTATAATAATTAATAGATGACTATTATTCAAATTCTGTTTATCTTGGTTATTTTTCCCTGTTGAAGTTGATGAAGGAATAGCTTTAAAATTAATTCGACATCGGGGCTGAGGAATATTATCATAATATTATTATTATTATTATGAGTGAGATTATTAAGGTATTTACATGATATGTAAGCATGAAACACATTTTTTTAAACAATTCCTTCCCATACCAATTGAAATTGGAGGTAACAAAAATGTATAATTCCGAGTAGATCTTCAATAATAATGATAAATATCAGGTATAATATCTTGGGATATAGAAATAAAAAATAAAAATACAGAAGCTGTTTGGAATACATCTAACTAGTGATGACCGAGAACTGTTTAAACTCTTAATTCTGGCATCAACACAGGCTTTAAAGTGGATCTTTTCAGCAGAATCTACTGAATGCATCTAAATTCACCGGATATATTCCCTGAAATTCGATTGCTATTCTTCTTAATTGAATCTCTGCAAGGTACGTAGAATTCCTTTTAGCCTCCAGAGAATTAATTTAAAATAACAATATTCTTACCGGAACATACCTTAGAAAATCGAACTAAGAAACAATCCCTGAGGTATAGGGACATGAAACCGTAAACCTAATATAATAATTAATCACATTACGTCATCAAGCACATCAGTGAAGCTCCAACCGAGAAAATTTATTTGTCAACTAATTTGCTTGTCTGAATTTCATAAAATAAACATTTTCACCAGAATTTTTCTTCCGTTACAAGCGTAAAATTCGCTAAGTGAACGCAAGTACTTACGCTCTAATTTCTTGTCTATGATTGGTGGATTTTGCTTGAAAGGCCGTCAATGATTGGCTGATGAACTTACGATATCTTAATTTTTTTTGAAATTATAGGACCAGATTTTCAGAAGCTGATCCTGAAAGCCTTGATGCAGTACGGCGAGCTGTTGACAGTAAAAGTTGCCGTGTTGCCGTTTACTGTGAAATTGACAGCGTTGCCTACTGTCTCCATGCCATCACACTCCCACACTCCCGTCACCGGCAGTAATATGTCAACACTGAAAAGTCAACATATGGCAACTATGAGGCAAAATGAGAAAACTAACATTAAGGGGAGCGTCTACCCTAAAATTGAAAATTTTCACTTTTTCGGTTTTTATACTCATTTTAAAGCTTCCCCCTTTTTTGGCCGTTTTCTAAGAATTTCACGTTTTCTTTTATTTTTTTCGAAAAATTGACACGAATAAAAGCTGTCTATTTTTTGATTTGACATATGTGTACCAAGTTTCAAAGTGATCCGTCTGTAAATAGCCGAGATAATTTTTGTGGTAGACGCTCCCCTTAACTTCCGGCATTTTAAATAGTTTTAAATTATTCTCTGTAATATAAGTGCTTGGATGAGATGGCTTTATTTGGAATAAACCAATCAAGGCAATGATGATGTAAAATGTAAACAATTTAAGAGAAGGGACTTGAATAAGTCATGCCTGAGCGCTCAGGAGTAAACAGTAAATTAACATTTCTGATATCGGATCAAGAATTAAAATCTATGACTAGTCAAAAAACTAGAAAGATGCACTGATTTACGACGTAATTGCCATTAAAAAACTAGAACTTTAAGTCACTTTATTTGAAAGTTGACTTGAGCACAACATGAAATGTTATTTGATAGACGATGTATATTGAAATGGAAATGTGCTAGATAATCCGGATATCAAAACACGGAAACATAAATAATCAATGTATAAATAAATAATGAATATTACATTAATTTCAAGTCAATACAAAGAAATATAACCATCAATGTATAAATAAATAATAAATATTACATTAATTTCAAATCAATACAAAGAAATATAATAATCAATGTTTAAATAAATAATATATATTACATTAATTTCAAGTCAATACAAAGAAATATAATCATCAATCTATAAATAAATAAATAATGAATATTACATTAATTTCAAGTCAATACAAAGAAATATAACCATCAATGAATAAATAATGAATATTACACTAATGCATAAATAAATAATGAATTTTACATTAATTTCAAGTCAATATAAAGAAATATAATCATCAATGTATAAATAAATAAGAAATATAACATTAATTTCAAGTTTGATTCGTACACCGCGCTAAATAAAACAACGTCGCGCATGCGCAGCACTCACGTGGCTGCGCCGCGGGTGCCCGCGCTCTCGTAGACGCGCAGGACGACGTCGCCGCTGCCGTCCTCGGCGGGCTTGACGGTGTGCAGCACCACCCCCGCCCCCCGCACACCCGCCCACGACACCGACGTGCTGGTGGTGGTAGCGTCGTGAACATGGGTGATCATGCATTAATATGAGTTGTGAACATGGATAATTATGTCATGAACATGCGTTGTGAACATGGGTAATTCTGTTATTAATATGCGTTGTGAACATGGGTGATTATGTTGTGAACATGGGTAATTATGTTGTGAACATGCGGTATGAACATGGATAATCATGTTATGAATAAGCACTGTGAATATGGATATCATGTCATGAACATGCGTTATGAACATGGATAATCATGTTGTGAACATGCGTTGTGAACATGGATAATCATGTCACGAACATGGACAATCATGTCATATGCGGTTATTATCAAGAAATAACGAGGCTTTTAAAGAAGCATACAACATGCGAGTTGAACATTCTTCGGCGTCCTGGAACTGAATCAACCAGGTGAAGTAATAGTAACTCAAAAAATGTACCAGTTTTCTCTTTTTTTAAATGAAACCTAATGTAATAAGGCCCAGGGCTGTACGCTCGTTTTCATAAGCAATTTTCGAACACTTAACTCAGTGGAGGCCTAAAACATGACGGAGGCCACACCATTTATCACCAGTGGCAAATTCTGGTGGCGTTCCCCTAACGCACAAATCCCTCTCAATATTTAAGCATGTTTTCTCCATATTTAGCCTCATTCGACGTGCTGGTGGTGGGTGGTAGTGTTGTGAACATGGGTGATTATGTTGTGAACATGGATAATCAGGTCATGAACATGGACAATCGTGTCATATGCGTTTATTATCAAGAAATAACGAGGCTTTTAAAGAATCATAAAACATTCGAGTTGAATATTTTTCGGCGTCCATGAACTGAAACAACCAGGGCAAGAAATAGTAACTAAGAAAAAGTGCTAGTTTCCTCTTTACTTACATTAAGCCTAATGTAATAGGGCCTAGGGCTGTCCGCTCGTTTTCAAAAGCAGTTTTTCACCAGAGGCTAATTTCAGTGGCGTTTCCCTAACGCAAAAATCTCTCTCAATATTTAAGCATGTTTTCTCCATCTTTAGCCTCATTGAGTGACCTATAGAGCCTTGTATTTATGACATGACTCTGATTCTGTGACGTCATGAATCAAAGAATGAATTATCTGACTCAACTAGCGAACACACCCTGTGGGTACCGCGGTCCTAGGGAGCAGTTCCAGCCTCACGGGGTTGTTGAACTCATAAGCGCGCTGCACGACTTCGCTGCCTTGCAGGGGACCTTAAGAACAAATATTACAAGAGTATATTAGTATATTAACTATTTAAAGATAAATTAATGGGAACTTTACGGTTTTGGCCCATATAAGGAGGAAAATTAGAGTTATAAGTTCAAGATGAGCGAGTTTGTTTTTAGTTCAAGTCACTGACCCTGGTAGGGCATGAGGGCGTAGGAGAAGGAATGGTCGCCCATGTCAGCGTCAGCATCAGGAGCTTTGGGCGCCTTGAGCAGCGTCAGCGTCAGCGTGGAGTCGCGGCCGCTCCAGCCATACTTGCTGCTGCTTAGCACAGCCACGCCCCAGTCGCCCTCCGTCAGGCTTGCGTACCTGTTAGGCCGGGGGGCGTGTATACCATGTGTGGTATGGTGTGGTAGTACCGTGTCATGGTGTGGTAGTACCGTGTCAAGGTGTGGTAGTCAGCCATACTTGCTGCTGCTCAGCACAGCCACGCCCCAGTCGCCCTCCGTCAGGCTTGCGTACCTGTTAGGTCGAGGGTGTGTATAGACCATGTGTGGTATGGTGTGGTAGTACCGTGTCATGGTGTGGTAGTACCGTGTCATGGTGTGGTAGTCAGCCATACTTGCTGCTGCTCAGCACAGCCACGCCCCAGTCGCCCTCCGTCAGGCTTGCGTACCTGTTAGGGCGGGGGGGTGTATAGTTCATGGTAGTACCGTGTCAAGGTGTGGTAGTCAGCCATACTTGCTGCTGCTCAGCACAGCCACGCCCCAGTCGCCCTCCGTCAGGCTTGCGTACCTGTTAGGTCGAGGGTGTGTATAGACCATGTGTGGTATGGTGTGGTAGTACCGTGTCATGGTGTGGTAGTACCGTGTCATGGTGTGGTAGTCAGCCATACTTGCTGCTGCTCAGCACAGCCACGCCCCAGTCGCCCTACCTAGCTTAGGCTTGCGTACCTGTTAGGGCGGGGGTGTGTATATCCGCATGACTCACTTCCAGCTCACCAGTGTCGTGACTCACTTGTGACCGCATGACTCACTTCCAGCTCACCAGTGTCGTGACTCACTTGTGACCGTATGACTCACTTCCAGCTCACCAGTGTCGTGACTCACTTGTGACCACATGACTCACTTCCAGCTCACCAGTGTCGTGACTCACTTTTGACCGCATGACTCACTTCCAGCTCACCAGTTTCGTGACTCACTTGTGACTGTATGACTGTATGACTCGCTTTTAGCTCACCACAATCATGACTCACTTGTGACCGCATGACTCACTTTTAGCTCATGACTATCATGACTCACTTGTGACCGCATGATTCACTTCCAGCTCATCACTATCATGACTCACTTATGCCCACATGACTCACTTGTGACCGCATGACTCACTTTTAGCTCATCACTATCATGACTCACTTGTGACCGCATGACTCTCTTCCAGCTCACCAGTATCATGACTCACTTATGACCGCATGACTCACTTCCAGCTCATGACTATCATGACTCACTTGTGACCGCATAACTCACTTTTATCTCATGACTCTCATGACTATCATGACTCACTTGCGACCGCATGACTCACTTCCAGCTCATGACTATCATGACTCACTTGCGACCGCATGACTCACTATCATGACTCACTTGTGACCGCAGACCTCGTACTTGGCGGAGTCCCACGACGTGTTGACGACCGTGGGGCGAGTCAGGGACCCGAACTGCGTGTCGTAGGTCGCGTAGGTCGCCAGCAGGCTCGTGTCGAACCCAACCTGCGCATACCAGCTCGTGAACACGGCAATTTCATGGCACCAACACAATGTGTCACGAATAAAGGAATAATTGTTGCAAACCCGACCTGCACATACCAACCGAGCTCGTTAACACGGTAGTTTCGAGGCACCAACACAATGTGTTACGAATAAAGTACATAAAAAGATCAGGCTCGAAAGGCCGGATCCCTTGTGAATCAAGTCACGAAAAATTCAAGAATCGGCAACAGGCCACAGGCCTATTTCTTCAGTGCCGACACTTCTATTCTATTCTATTATAACCCGACCTGTACATACCAACCGAGCTCGTGAACACGGCAATTTCGAGGCACCAACACAATGTGTTACGAATAAGGGAATAATTGTTGAATTCGAGCGATGTATTATATATACTAGCTCATAAAGAAACAATATGAATAATATTAAAGACTGTACCAGATGAATATTGAGACATGTGCGAATACGTGTCCGTGAATCATGAGATCTATGGTTGTGGGAGAACGGACACGTTTTGTGGCAGTAACACATGAAACGTGAAGTTCAAGTAGCGTGAATTAATTTAATTACACGTAAAACATGAGTGTCAAGGAGCGTGAATACGTTTGGTGCGCCCATAACACGTATAGGTGCAATTTAGTGTGGAAAAACGTGAGGATGTGAGGAGAAAATACCGCGTTTTAAAATCAGTGGTAAAATAAAATGTTTCGTTATTAGCGCATTTCCTCATTTATGGAAAAATACCCGATTTTGCTCGTCATGTCTGTCCGTCCGTCCGTTTGTCCTTGACTTCAAGTTTTCGTCGATTTTGAGGAAATGCGCTCTCTGTCACTCACTGCAGTTAGTGAGTACTGAGTTATATTTTCTTGCTTATATAGCTTAAAGTACCGATGTTATGACATTACGCATATAATTATTTATGTAATCAATATATTTAACTAGATACTAACTATTAGTAATGTTTCAGTCATGTCTATATATTAAACATGTTTTACAGGTACATCGGGTGAATTGAAAAATTGATCATGTTTGTATAAATATTAACATTGCGTCTTACATTGCGTGAATAGAAAAAAATTGATCATGTTTGTAACTACAAGTATGTTAATGAGTTGTTTTGACCTTGAGCAGCTTGCGGTTCTCGGCCCAGTTGACGGAGGTGGTGAAGGTGACGTAGGGGCAGTCTGCGGTGAGGGAGATCTCCTGTAGGAGGGAAGACTCGCGCCCCACGGAGCAGCCCCAGGACACGGAGCACCGCAGGGCGTTAACCTCCTGCACCACCACCGGGGTGCCCACCGCCTGACATGTTATATTTACTAATTAATGTGCAATTGTTATGTTAATTAAATATAATAAGAGCAGCCCCAGGACACGGAGCACCGCAGGGCGTTAACCTCCTGAACCACCACCGGGGTGCCCACCGCCTGACATGTTATATTTAATAATTAATGTGCAATTGTTATGTTAATTACCACCGCCTGATATGTTATATTTACTAATTAATGTTCAATTGGTGTGTTAATTACATATAATAAGAGCACCTCAGGACACGGAGCATCGCCGGAGGCCAATGTTTTACATCGTTACCGGAGTACCCACCGATTTTCATACTCGTATTTCGTCATTAATGGGTCTTTTGAATTGTACATATGAAAAGCGCCATAATTGCTCCCAAATAATGTTAGTTCATCTCACTTGGTGGCATCTCATTAGGGTAGATATGCCATTTATTACCGCGTAGATAATTAAACAACTTCAGGTAGTTGATCCTTGTCATTATCTTGCGGGTTCCCCAGCATCCTCACCATGAATATAATACCTGGTCATTGAGGCAGGTCTCGGTCTCGAGATGGTAGTCCATGACGTCCCAGGCGTCCCAGTACAACGGCTGGTCGTCGTACAGCAGAATACGGTTGCCAGTGGACGTCGTCCCGTCCACCGTCCTGAACACGTCCCTGTCTGACCCGTCCACGGTCAGGCTCGTCACTTGACCCGTGCTGGAGATGACGACACGTACCAGCCCGTTGGACAGCACGAAGCTTCCATTGGATGTTTCTGAAGGAATATTAAATTGATTTTTGTTAGTCACGTATTAAATAAAACGAATTAGGAGGCTGTAAGAAAAAGAACGGTATAGACTATAAAAACACATTTCCGATGAACAGCAGTGGTTAAGGAGTAACACGGAGAAAAGGTGTGTAAAAGATGTGAGACGATTGGCATGGACCACCATTGCAAAAATGGTGGCGTGAAAATATGGTGTAAAAAGTTTTTATGCGAGGATAAACTTAAGAAAAGTTTGCAGGAGGTGTGTGAGGTACTGGTGCAGATAGGAGATCACTACTAGAAATGTGCTGGGAGTTTAAATGTGGAGGTCAAAATTTGAATTAACATTCTCTCTTCATACCTTCACGGGAAGGTATGAAGAGGGCATTAGAAGGCAAGGATTGGTATGTAGATATGACTCAATATTATAGAAGACATGTGAAGGCGTACAATAAACCAATGCGAAGTATGTAAAAAATAGTGGGAGGGCATAAATGAAGAGGCGAGGGTAATTCATGAATCAATTGAAGACAACACAGCGAAGACAGACCCAGAGTGACGGGATGGTCTGGTGTGACAGGGTCGGCGGCTGCGTAACCAAATGCAGGAGCAGACACAAGGGAGTAGTTGGCCGCTCTTTCTCCGGCCAAACCTTCAGAAGTTATGGCCGACTTGAGGGCGGCCAAGTCGACCACCTCTCGCCGACCCCACTGCAGCGTGTTGAAGGCAACCACTTGGTCCTTGGCTCCGCCTCCTGGGTACGCAAGAAGTTAATTCTTTGCTCCAAGGGCGGCAATGATAACGAAGATATAAAGTCAAATGGAAGCATCAAGTAAAACTTAAATGTTGCGATTAAAGGAGTTTTCAATAGAAAAACGAACAAGAAGAGTAAACTTATGAACAAACTGACCTATTTTCGGGTCATCAATAGGACGACATTGTCAATAATCCAAGCATTATTACGTCATTCCGGTATCAGATTTATAGCATAAAATTAAATGAATGCCTCGAAGGAATATATTCACCAAAGATGGCGGACAATGAGTCATTCCAGACATTCAAGATGGCGGCGTTGGCCTCCTGGTAGGCGATGGTGGCGTCTTCGTAGACGATGCCGATGGCGGAGCCCGGCACGATGTCGTGGAACTGATTTAGCAGCAGCTTCTTCCACGCACCGTCCAGCTTTGGCAGCGAGCTGAATGTGGTAATGTTCACATAATTTGTTCAATGTTCACATAAATGTGGTAATGTTCACATAATTTGTTCAATGTTCACATAAATGTGGTAATGTTCTAAGTGAATTATTATACATTAACAAGGTGTAATTTTTTCTCTATTATTGTAAATGTTTATTAAATCGTATTATTCAACATGAATTCAGCGATTTGAACATTTCTCTTGTGATTTTGAAACCCACAATTTCTAACGAAGGAATCCCCATTAAATACTTTAGGCAGATGAATTTCTGGACAGATAATTGGGAATTTTAACTCAAATCTGTCTGGTGGTTAAATATTCAATGAACGGACGAATGAACGAGTTAAGCTGATTTGTAAACTTAGCGGCTTGTTAGTAAAATATGAACTAAATATTAATCCTGTGCAAATAACTACGCATGATGGAGCACATTTTAAGTATCAAATATGCGTAATACATTCGAAATTTTATTTGACACTGAAAATATTTGCTTTCAGTTAGAGTTCTACATATCTATAGAAATAAATAATTGTGTTCATGAAAGCAAGGAGTGCGAATGATAGACCAAAGCAATGATAAATTTAACCATAACTCTCATTCTCCTCGATTACCTCGGTTGAAGAACCACCCGATTCTCTGTACGTTGAGGTAGCGTTCTATTCGTCTCCTTACCATTCCCTTGCAACTTCCACCCTTCCTTCCACCAAATAACCCCCCCCTCCTCCTCTCCCTCCTACCAAATCCTCCCCATCCTCCGCTCCTCGGAGTCTCGTGCGCGCAATTACCGCTTCCTGGCAAGCCTCCCGCGACATCCTGGGCCTGGGGCGTCTAGGGAGTTCACATAAATGTGGTAATGTTCACATAATTTGTTCAATGTTCACATAAATGTGGTAATGTTCACATAATTTGTTCAATGTTCACATAAATGTGATAATGTTTTACATAATTTCAGGTTAAATATGGCAACATTCATATATCGTGTTGCAAAAAATTTTAGGTACATACACCTTTTTACAGGTGGTGAGGAAATTATTCTAAATTTTTCAACATCACCAATGTTTCGACGAACAATTTTATAGGTTCACAATCACGTGGCAATATTTAACAGGATGCTGAATAATAATTACAATTTTTAACAGTATGTTTGCTGAATAACATAATACAATAACATGTTCATTGAGACGTAGAATGTTTGTCTCTATCGTAATGTAGTCAATAAACTCTACAGTGTTGGTCCCACTTAGCAAGTTTAATAATACTTAGCAAGCAGTATTATATAATAATATATAATAATAAATAATACTTAGCAAGCAGGTCCCCGGCAGTAGCCCCCGCGGCGGCGACGCACAGCAGCAGCTCAGCGTCACGCAAGGCGAACTCCGTCGCGCGGCACAAGCGCTTCATAGCCGCCTATAGGGTATATATAGCAAGGAATAACAGGAATATTATAAGTTAAGTTATAAGTTAACTTCATATAATAATGTAGAATAACTTATAAGTCATATTTCTTAGCGACGCAGAGCGAACTCCGTCGCGCGGCACAAGCGCTTCATGGCCGCCTATATAGGGTATATATAGCGAGGAATAACAGGAATATTATAGGTTTTATACGTTAACTTCATGTAATAAGTTTTAACTTAAGTTATAAGTTAACTTCATATAATAATATAGAATAACTTATCAGTCATATATCTTAGCGACGCAGAGCGAACTCCGTCGCGCGGCACAAGCGCTTCATTGCTGCCTGGGGTAGCGAGGAATAACATGAATAAGTTTTAACTTAAGTTATAATTAAGTTAACATCATATAATAATATAGAATAACTTATAAGTCATATTTCTTAGCGCCCTCTGCTGCCTAGGGTAGCAAGGAATAACATGAATATTATAACTTATAACTTAACTTCATATTATAATATAGAATAACTCATATCATAAGTCAAGTTTCTAAATGCTGTATGTATACATAATAATAAGCTATGCTTAGTAAGTTTTATGTGTGTAATAAATAATTATGTTCATTAAGGCTGAATTTAATATATTGAAGAAAAATTTTCTGAGAAAGCCGGGCACATTTGAATTTTATTAAGAAAATAAAACATATTTTTATTTTAAGAACACATTATCTCGAGAGTCGTCAGTTTTCCAAACAGTAAAATAATGAAAGATGATTGCAAATAATACATAATTTTGTTGAGTGTTGATGTCTAAAAACTTGATCTTGTCTCATTATTTAAAATGAAGCCTAAATCTCGTGCTAGGCCTAAATACACGGAATGTAGGTGCCAGTGTCATGTAGGTGCCGTGTTCTTACCTGTGTCGTGTAGGTGCCGTGTTCTCACCTGTGTCGTGTAGGTGCCGTGTTCTCACCTGTGTCGTGTAGGTGCCGTGTTCTCACCTGTGTCGTGTAGGTGCCGTGTTCTCACCTGTGTCGTGTAGGTGCCGTGTTCNGGGCATCCCGCAACCTGTGATTGAGGCATCGGGAGGGGAGGCACAATCCAGGAGGTGCTAGGGGTGGATGAAGGGAATGAAGAGCGTGGTCGGCTTGGGGGTGAAAAAGATGGTTATGCGAAGGATGTTGAGGACTGCACATGGACCTTAAGTAGTAGACAAGATGCGTAGGAAATCCAATTGGTTAACTAATGTAAGTTATTAGTATAAGGGAAGAACAATTATGAACCTTCCACGTGTAACAGGAAACACCGCAGCGAAGTTGAAATATTTACGGGTAGCGTGCCGACTTGGTGTAGACTTTCGTACTGATCCTAAACACAAGGGCTAAAGTGTCGCTCTTTGGTCCGGCTCTAAATTCCCTTGCGTTGGAGAGAGGAAGAATGAACACAAGGAACTTTCCGTAGTATACCCGTAATCTTCGGGCCAATTACAAGTTTCTTCATACGAGGCGCACAATTTATTATCCTTCTTAGACCAAAAGTTCACGGAAGAAGGCTTGACACTTCAGGAGTACAAACAGCCGAGAAACTACACAGTATGAGCCCTAATACACAGCTGAAAATAACAAAATGGATAGCAAATGGTACGGGAACTAACCGCACCGTGATGCCAACGACCAGCCGCAGAGACTAGGGGTTCTAGCCCTAATACACCGCCAAATTACAAAACGGATGGCAATGATACGGGAACTAACCGCACCAAGATGCCAACGACCAGCCGCAAAGACTAGGGGTTCTAGCCCTAATACACTGCCAAATCGCCAAACGGATAGCAAATGATACGAGAACTAATCGCACCAAGATGGCAATGACCAGCCACTGAGACTAGGGGTTCTAACCCTAATACACTGCCAAAAACACAGAACCGGGGTGGCAGTTACACCTCAAAAGCACGACTATTGAAGAGTACGAGCCTCCAATAAGCCGCTGACAATTTACTCGAGCGCAGAGGTTATTAGCCTCCACCACGAGGGTGCGAATTGAACGGCTGTTAACCGCCCAACGCAGCTAAAACCTGGAGCTATCCAAGAACTCCACCTATACGCCGCTATTAGTCCGTTAGAGGAACTCATTAAGAGTTATGCCAGAACTGCGGTGTAGTTTATTCTAGGAAGCCAAAATTTGGCTCTGCCTGTTTCGAGTCGAAACCGTGTCACCCCAACCCAGTAACACTAAGCACACACACCTTCTGAGCACACACAACGAGGGGGTAACTCAGCCAAAATGAGCTTACCTCAACATCCCGTTTACAATGTACCAGAAATGGGCTACTAAATCGTCTATATGCAAAAAAATTATATAGTATATTATAATAAAATAGAATCATAATATAATCCTTTGGTCACATAAGGAACAGTGAAAGTTGATACATTATAGAAAAATCTCGAGGATAATTAACTCGCGAGCGCATGAGTCGATACCAGTTCGTCAATGGACTAGACAAATGAACATTAACTAAGCATTTTCAAATACCATGAGCAGTATTATCACCTAATAAAATTATATTAATAAAGTTTATCCTTTCAACAACATGACTACAGCTTCAATCGACTTCTTATATAACTTCTACATCTAAGATGTCTAGCTTCCTTACGCAAGATGGCGATGCATCCATCTTTACTTTAACGATGATATCGTAGATCGACAGCACTTATTCCCGTTCAACAGTAAATCATTAGGATTATAACAAAGATAAAATCCTTTGACAAAATAATTGCACATTAAAGTGGATAAATCATATGTCAAGTAATAATTTCCAATCAACATATCAAAGAAATAAGTCTCAACGTCTCAGGGCTAGCAGACGACGCGTGGCGCCTAGCAGACGATTGTAACGCAACGCTACCGACTGACAATATCACAGGAAATGAGATTCCTTGTTGCAGTCACTAAATAAAAATACGCCTACGCATTCCTTAGTCATAAAAAATATAATATCAGAGTAACGAGATTCCATATTCTAGGCATAAAAATATATTCAATCAATTCGAGCCACTAGCCTAACAAAAGAACATTATCAAAATAACGCGTGGTCAAAAGGGTACTCCTAAAAATAGAAAATATCACAATATTCATACCGCCACACACGCAAACACTGACAGAAAATTCTACCTTGTCAACTAGGTTTCCGTTTCGTTTTAACTCGTTATAAGCAATGATTCCTCACTTCATGCCTGCCATTTGAATAGGATGCATCATAGACTGCCAATTGATAACTCCATGCTGCCTACAACAGATAGACCAACTGACTTGCCACCAATGGGGCTACTCATTCATGAATAAAATAGCCTGAAGCTTCCTCCTTCCTGGGGCTATTAATTCAGGCCAAAAATGATTAATCTTAGAAGGCTAAACGAGCCACTCACGTGCCACTCATGCTGTAGCTCTCCCCCGGGGGGAAGTGAGCGAGCACCTCAGACCCGTCGATACCCCGCCAGGTGAAGTTGTGGTGGGGGAATTTGTTGACGAAGCTCCAGCTCATCTTCTGCGTCAGGAACCGCGACAGCCCCATATGCTGGAAACGAGGGGAAGAATATTACCTTCGTCACTAACTGTAACAGCCCAACGTACAGGGATAGAGTATCGGCTTTTTAGTTCATCAGTACCTGACAGAAGTCCATGTGCTTGAGGGACGGGTAAAGGGGTACTGACTGCGCCAGGTAGAGTGATAGCCCATGTTTTGGGCTGGAAGAAATGGGAGTTTACTGCATCAGGGAGCGAGATACACCCATGTGCTGTGGCACAAAAAAAAATATTCACTTCTACATGGCATCATATGAGCAAAATTGTTTAATCATATAATGAATGTCACTAGTAAATAGCGGAAAATATGACTAAACTGACTAAAAATCTTTCCTGGACTATGGTTAATTCATATTGTGTATCTCTTCGTTCACTGACAATTGCGAGCTACTGCCCAGTCGGAATCCAGATTCAGGAGCGCCGGAGGCTCGCCATAGCCGCCTTAGATGCAAATCAGACGCCAATCGGCCGCCTATCATAAGCGGCTACTAATTGGGAGCCGTTTTCGGGAGTCACATGCTCTAGGAGCCGAATTTGCATAAGACAGCCGAAATAAGCGGCCGAACAGATTCTCCCACGCTCATTCTTCTCAGTAGCTGACACGAGTTCTGAGCGCGAGCGTGACCAGCCCCTGATTCAGAAACTCAGACGATGCAAAAGTAGGCGCACGAACTTCTACACGCGTGCGTTTTACCATCATGCATTGCGTGTTCGTCAACGTATGGGCGTTACGTTTTCTTGATGTGAATGTTTTTTGGTTCACGCAAACCGCTTCTACGCTTTTGGGACGAAATTTTAGGGTCGCGCCAGCGTTTGCATGATCTTAATTACGCGTGCAATGATTGTCCATCGACACGCGACCATTACGCGTATTTAACTAACACGCGTGCGTTGCGTTGTTTTCGACCCGCATGCCCGCGTGCGTTCATGTCTAGACGCTTGCAAAACGTTTCCGTGAACACGCTTGCGTTACGCTTGTGCGAACTCCCTTGCGATATGTGTACAATGTACATGAACGCATTGCTTGTACGTCAAGATGCATGTATTGCTTGCGTTCACCAAAACACTAACGTTTCAGAGGCAGGGGTAACAAAACAATCCCCTTTATACTCGTATTGATGAGTGGGGGTTGTCACCTACCTGGCTTGAGATTATGGCCCGTATGCTAAATAGGGCACTAGCACTACGAAGTAGCACTATGCACTACGAAGTGTCCTGTTGGTATGCTAAATACGTCACAGACACTAAGCACTTCGAAGTAGCTCTACAATATTTAGTGTCGCTTAGTGTCGCACTACTGATTCGTATGCAGAAAGACTTTGAAGTGCTACTTCGTTGTTAGAGTACTTTATAGTGCCGCACTACGCTATGAGTCTATTGAAGAATGGTAGTTAAGTGCTCAAATAATTAATTATTCCCTAAGTAATTCTCATTCTTTGCAGAAGATTGATGTAAAATGTCTAATTGTAATGGTATATAATGGTACTAGTGAAAATTGTGATGGTGAGCTGAAATTCGCAATGCGTCTGCGCACCTTTCCCATCATATATTCAAAGGTCACGCTTCCCAAAGACATCGAACAAAAGAGAGAAGCATGGAAAGTTCTTGCAGAAGAATTGAAAATGACTCCAGAAAAAAATAGAAAAGAAAATTCAAAACATGGTTTCAAAAACAAGAAAAGTATTTTCTACTTCTACGCTGTTCATCTGTTTCGCCAAGGAAAATGTCAGCCATAAGAATAACATGTTATTCACTGAAGCGGTACACTTCTTTATATTCATGGCATGTAGTTCCTGAGGTTTTTACGCGATGATGCCTTTGCTGTAAGCCAAACAGATCCATAGCTGACGAAGTAAACAAGGTTAAATATACCGTAGTGTCGTCGTGAAGTGCGGTGTCTAGGACACTTCAAATTTTTGTAGTGCACGTTATGCTTTTGGCCCTATTTAGCATACCAACCGTAGTGTTCCATTCCGCACTATGGTAGTAGGCACTACGGCTTGTAGTGCGTAGTGCTACTTCATAGTGCTAGTGCCCTATTTAGCATGCCAACCGTAGTGTTCCATGTCGCACTATAGTAGGCACTACGGCTTGTAGTGCGTAGTGCTACTTCGTAGTGCTAGTGCCCTATTTAGCATACGGGCCTATGGCTGGGCAGCTAGTTCGGACTGCGGGGGTGCTGGCCGCTGATATTGAGTAGTGTTATATAGTTCTTCGTCCTGTTCGGACGTCGGTTGATACACGCATCTCATTCGAATTGTGTAATCATATCGTGCATAGTGAAGTCTACAATATGCTAACAACTCAGTGTTAAAAACTAAATATTACCGTTTTTGACATTTCCAGCAATACAAATTCCTTAGTTTTTGCTGCCCAGTGCTTGCTGAAGTGAAGTTCGTAGCAATACTTCTTTTCGGCAGGCTGCATTCATCATGACTACGCCATTGTGCGTTCAATATTTTGGCAGAGGTAGAAAATTTCAACTTTGGGTATGTTAACAAGAGCGAGTTCTTTAAACTGCTCCTGTTCATACGCTGAAGGTTCTAATTTCTAAATCAACTCGTCAATTGGATCGATTTGTGTAATCGAAAGTTTATCATTGCCTACGAGACTACGCCACAATCAATTGCGTGGGCAAGATTCGTCGGTAGTCTCAACACTGGGCGGTGCAACAAGCTAAACACGATGGAACAGGCTGCAATGTGTATTCAGCTTATTCGCAAGTAAGTTAGTTGCTGTGTTGCTGTTGTTCCGTTACTATCTACTCTATTTCATTGTATCGTCAGGTTTCACGATGGAGTTGTATTTAACCAATGCATGAATGTAGTTATTTCTGAAGAACTACAAATTGTACAAGGATAGATTCAAGAAATTTCCATCGATCTCAGCAATATTGGAATGGCTACTGAATTAGGCGTTAGAAATGCTTCTATTTTTCATTTTGCAGCAGTTGCAAGCAATATGTTCAGACCCCCGTGAAATTGTCTGCTAAACGAATGGT
This sequence comes from Hyalella azteca, assembly GCF_000764305.2. Classification (NCBI taxonomy): domain Eukaryota; kingdom Metazoa; phylum Arthropoda; class Malacostraca; order Amphipoda; family Hyalellidae; genus Hyalella; species Hyalella azteca. The sequence continues at coordinate 42,849 of NW_025941603.1, forward strand.
TTCTTCAGCAAAAGAACGGTTCAGCTTTGTGCATATGTCTGCACGCTTGAGGTTATTGCTCTAGCAAAAGATAGCTAATGAACTATTGCTTACAAGGAACCCATCTGTTAGCAACATATTTGATTTGAGGATATCCCATAACTCTCGTATATTCTGCTATTTATTTGATTGTTTCCCCAGGAATTTAGAGTGCAGTTGATAACTTCAATGCTTGAAAAGAACTATATGTGAAACTCAATACTGTCATTGCAGCAGCCGATGCAAAAAGATCCTTATTCGCTACGAAGTGTGAACAACTGAAAGCTGCAATCTAGTTACTTCCGTAACTCGATTTTGTTAAAATTAACGTGCATTTCTCCATTCAATTGTGTGGTCTTTCTTTCATCAATGGACGCAGAATTTGAAGCCCCTGCAGAACTGTTTGCACGATAGAATCTTAATGTGACGAAAGTTACACGACATGATACGGACATAATTCAACGATTATTTTAAACACAACGTTATTCATGGCGGCTCATGCGGCAAGATACATGGATGGAATAGGAGAAATTGGCTTGACTTTTATCACCTCGAATCAGTTATATTGATGCATCGATTGCATTTTTTATTTTCGAATGTTGCCCTCATTTCAAACCACGCCATGTCAAAATAGTTACTAGTTGTAAACATCTATGCATAGAAACTGAGCGCACTTTTCAGAATCGGCCGTGTCTGTCCCGAAAGTATCAGATGCCAAATACGCGCACCTTGCGCTCGCCCCACGGTTGTCAGGGAATAGACCGGATACTAATCAGGTGCTTATTTCCCTCGTACAACCAGAACCTAAAGCGGACATTGAGCCGCTAATTTACACCGCTAGGCGAGCCTGAGGCGTCTTTGAGCCAGCGGCTCACAGGAATCAAAATTTTGAAAGGGTGGCAGATATTAACATTACTCTATTCAAGCGCGTGTGTGGATGCCGCAGGGCACATTCGTTCGACCAAGCCTCATGAAATGGTCACAGGTGATGGCCGTGCAAGAACTGGCGTATGAAGCTCTCCCCACTGGGGATGTTGCCGTCCATTTCCACCCACGTGCCACCCACGGGCAGGAACCTCCCCTCCGACACCCGAGCCTGGCAAAAGTATTTTTGTTTTCTTATAGGTTCGAAATAATCACAAAAAATTCGCAGTTTGCCATCTCAGGCAAGCAATTTCCATTTGATGTACTGTAAAGTAACATTTGGTCAGGAGAGATCTTCTTGAGGTATGTGTTTCCAGCGTTAAGCCTTAAGTTCTAAACGCGCGTTCTAACGCGCGCCCGCAGGCCGTTTGGTTTGGCCTTTCAAAATTAATGAAATGGTTCAAAATCCTCAGATTTATTTCTTAAATCAACAATAAATTTTGTTTATTTTTGTTTAAATGTCCTCGAAATAATCTGAAAAAGATTCAGTATTACAGCCATTAGTTAGCCATTTATTACAAAATGAAGCAATGGTAATTAAGTAAGTTATCCTGTATAAAGCATGAGCAGCAGAAACCTTCTAATAAAAGCTTACGCTTTCGAGAACTTTGCCAATCCGTCAATAACTTTAAAAATGCGCCGTTTGGCGCATTTTTGCGCCGTTTGGCGCCGTTTGGCACCCCTCCCTAGTCCCTACTGCACACAACTCGGCAGAGCCCTCAATGAAATCTATTTGAATTCCACAAGAATAGAGGCACTATACCCTGAAAGCATCGACTCTTGATTAATAACAGGGTATTTCTCCTCGACCTCGGTGCAAAGTATCTCTGTCTGGCTCTAGTCTATCGAGTTCAGAGATCGACTGATGTCGAACTAACGCAAATCAAAGTATTAACACTCAAAGAATAGGAGAACAAACATGAACAACTCAACTGAATAACACACAATACCGGTGTGAGATTTGAATAGCTTGCGTTTTTTGGAGTTTTTAGTCTAATTTATGTTAAATATTTTAGCAGTTCAGTATTTATTTGTGAGTTTCAAATTTTCAAGTGCAACGCGTTTTGGTAACTAGTTTATCGCCAGTAGCTCTTCTTCCGAATCGAAATAGATTTTCACGATGACAAAATTTATCATTGAAAGCGACGATAATTGATTCAATGATCAACTTTTGGGGAGCTTGAAGATTTAAGTAAAATAAAGGAAATAATAAGTGTAAATCAGTTTTATATCCTCAATGACTGACTAATTATTATATTGAGATATTTCGGACTCAGATCAACCAGAAAAGTTTAACTTGTTGTGAACACAGGGATAGCGAACTGAGGTCGGGTAGATCCTGCGGAACAATTAAAGATTCAACAAGGGGTAAAATTTATTATTTTTGTTTCGTAGTTTTCTGAATATTGTTTTTGAAAATTCTATCGAGAGTTGGCCTCACGGAAACGAATTTAAACGAGAAAATTAAACACAAAAAAGAGGCTACATTTTTGCAGTTCATTATTCAGATTTGACTCATAGCGTTTTCATTCATAAGGGACACCTCTTCTTCATTAAATTGAATTTTTCAATCTAAGATCAATAAAATCTCCATAAAATCCGCACCTTGACGCGGTCGAAGAGCTCCGGGTAGTACTGCTTGCACCAGGCCCACTGCTGCGCCTGTAATAATCATTATTATTATAGGGACGATGCTTATTATTGGCATTATTATAGGCTGCGATGCTTCAACTTGAGATATTCTCAGCAGCTGATTTGGAGGAGAGACTTGACGCAAAAATATAAATTCTGCCATCTAATTCTAATGAGAAGTTATGCATACATATTTATAGATTTTATCATATCATACATTCAATGAATATCAAATGATTATGTTACTTTCATATTCAATATATATCCCAAAAGAAATTTCCCTATATTATAAACAGTATCCTAGTTACCTGTGACGCGACGAAGATGAAGTCAGGGTACTGGTCCATGAGCGCGAGTTGGTTGGCGAAGGACCGCCCCACCTTACGCTTGGTCTCGCTGACCGGCCACAGCCACGCCGAGTCGATGTGGCAGTTGCCGATAGCGGCGAGGCGGTGGGCGCGGGCCCCGTTGCCCTTGGTGAAGTAGGCATCCGCCAAGGCGCTCGCTGACCTAATAATAAGAAAAAATTTATGTAATAAAGTTAGGTTCCAGAGGATTTGTGATTGCAGTAGGGATTATGCCGTTTTCAGAGGGAAGAGGTGGCTGTAAATTAGAATTGAATTTATGTACCGATGGTGAAGCAGATTTCAAGAGTACTTAATATTGGAGAAGTTCCATGTCAATTGGCTGAACTCACTGCTCCTGGCCTGCGATGATTGAGTTGACCATCTGGTTGGCAGTGAAGAGAGCAGCGTATCCTCTGACGTCATCAGGCAATTCGTCAGCCAGCTGGCTGAGCACAGCCAGGTCGTGCATGAGTTTGGCGGTGAGAGTGTCCATGACAGCCACCTCAGCCATGTGCAGCGTGAACATCATGTCGGGGGGTGGAGGATCTGTAGGCAGCAGCAACGCAAAATTGGCCTGGATACACTTTATTCATCATGGAAATAAACAATTTCTAATGCAATTCTTATCAAGAAACGCCACATTCTCGACATGATTCGTTTGCTGTCCTCTTCGTAGTTTAGGTATGACTTACCCAACTGGTCGTGATGGTAGGCACTGTAGGTACTCATCAACGAGGTCGTAGGTACCAGCACTGCAGGTACTAACCAATGAGGTCGTCGGTGTAGGTGCCTTTTATGCGACTGCCCGCCATCTCGACGTAGTAGGTGAGCGTAGGTGAGCTGCCGTCGTAGTTGTTGGTGATTAGGTAGTCTGTACGCACTTGGTTGTCGATGGTCGAGGACAGACCCTAGGCAGAGAATGCGAACTACCCTAAACAATAATTTAAGACGACAGACCCTAAGCAGAGAATAGGGACTAGCCTGAACTATATTTTATGACGAAAGACCCTAGGCAGAGAATAGGGACTACCCTGAACTATATTTTATGACGACAGACTCTAGGCAGAGAATACGGATCATCATGAACGATATTTTATGATGACAAACCCCAGGCAGAGAATACGGACTACCCTGAACGATGTTTTATCGATTAGAGAAATAAATATGTTTTATCGGTTCCGGAAGAGAAGTAAAGATGATTTGAGAGGCACGTTACGTATAGTGGAGATAACTATGCGATTAAAGAGGGGATATATCTATTTGTACAGAAAAGCCATTTCATCAGAAAACTTCTTTGTTCTTACAGCCTGCAATTACATGACGAAGGAGTGTCGACTTCACAGAGCAGCATTCCCTACATTACTATTCATATAGTACATTACTATTCATATATGTTAACTACACTCCATTAGCATACCATCACCTTCACCAGTAACACCTCTGCCTCCCCCTAACCTGCAGCACCCTGCCGTCCACGCTCCACAACGTCGCCTCAGAGTCGGAGTTCCACCTGAAGTGAAGGCGGCGTCCCTGCCAGGTGGACGGCAGCTGGAGCTCCACCTTGAACCAGGTGGTGGACCAAGTGGGTCCAAATGACGCGCCCAGAGCAGTGGGAGTGAAACTTTGATTGATCACCTCAGAGAAGGGGTAGTTCACCCAGGCCCCTTCGCCCCCCGGCACCGACCAGTACGACAGAGCTGGGGGTTAAATGTTATGTCAGAGAGCTCGAGATATGATGGTGAATGTTCTGAGGCTGTAGAATGATGAATAATACTAGAAAAGAAGGACCATGACGATGAATGGCAGATAACTTTAGGAATGAAGGATAACACCTTCATCGTCCATCATAACACCTTTGCCCGAAGCGTTCGATAAAGAGCCCCACCAGCGACTGCTATCGAAGCTTGACGTGTGGCATTCTAGGGAGCGTCAAGCAATGGATCGCCAAATTTTTTTTGGACGAACGCAGCAAGTGGTCGTTGAGAAGGAAAGGTTCTGTAAAGTTTATGCACATTCTGGCGTCACAGAGGGTTCAGTGCTAATACCGACCCTGCTCCTGATAGATGTATATGTTTCCTGGCTAAACATATAATGATATATAAACTTTTATTATACCTAGTAAAATATTTTTCTTCGACACTGTTCCCGAGTCGCTACCTCAGTAGCTTAGGAAAAAGCACCCAAACAAATTAATAATTATTCGAAAGAATGAGTTACAAGAGTAGCTTGCTAATTACAGTGTTAGACCTCAATGAAATTCCGCATCAATCGACAGTTATGCCTCAGCCAAACGCCGCCTCACTGGCTGTTCGCGCGTCGGGGTACAGTCGCGTCACGAGGTTCACGTCTTTGAAGCGCCGCGACGAGATGAAGTTTTGGATGCGTGGCAGCGTCGCCTTGCGGTCCTTGCGCAGCGGCGCCGTCACACCAGGGTCCGCCATGCCTGTCTGAGCAATTCAAAAGTCATCACAATTTGCTCAGTGCTTGAGTAGTTTTAATCATACTAATTATATAGCACCCTCGTTTATGCTCTGTTATGCTAGTTGAATAAAATTGAATTAATTAGGTATTCAGTAATAAAGTACGTCCTTCTAAATGAATTCTAGCAAATAAATTTCTATTCCGAAAAATAGTGAATATTATAATATTTCCTTATAAAACTCTTCACCTTTCTTACTTCCATACCACAATAGTAAATATTACTTGTAAAATATACTGAATAGCGACTAGGTCAGCGAAATAAAATGAGTAGGACCTTGCATGTTCTTCGCTACATTGAGTTCAACCATTAATGAAAATAACGATGAATTTTGAAGGCCAATCACCTTCACGATGACTTTAATATTCATTCGTATCATTCAAAGTTAACCATCGCTTCTGCCTGAGTTTAAAAAAAATTCTTACTTATGGTTTCTTTTGATTCGATTTCTATATGAAAGTCATCCTCGCTCAACCACGTACGACTGATTAGTTTGATATCCGCATATAGAAATGCAGTATAACTTTACTGCTGTACCGAGCAGGAACCTTACCACGTAATTTATCGTCCAAGAGAGTTACTATCAGCCACAGAAGTTTAGGTGTAGGAAATTAATAGCAGGGCGTAAAGCACAGGCCAAGTTTGTGCCGAGACGTCTCGTCTAGAAATGTTCACTGTCCCGCCACTGCCTTGTATAAATACTCTCTGCTCGTGCGTACCGTAAGTGATTACACTTATCTAATTGACGCACGCTTTATAAAAGGTGTTGTTCAATAACCATGAAAGATAGTTTAATCAGCGAGTTGATATGTAATCGGTAACATGTCACCTGATGGTGAGATTAATTTGTTATGTTAGTCGATTGCTTACGATAATGAAAACGATGAGTCACGGACTACTAGTCTATACGACGTAAATTAATTGAATCTGTTCTTGCAATAATGTCATGGAAATAATTTATAAAAAAATATTTTCCAACGCTCTGGGTCCAGTTTAAATTGTGCTGAACTGTGATAATAAAACCCAACCTTGTCTTGTGACGAATACAAATGAGTATGATATTTAAATAATATTCTATACGATTTACCATCTTAAACATGAGGCAGCTATTTTAACTAGAGCATAGAGGCAAAAAAATGGGATAGAGAAATAGGATTCATCCACGTATTATTGGAATAATATAAATTTATGAATAGGGATAAATGTTTCCTTTTTTGTCTTTTAATAACCCAGGAAACAACGATTCGTTTGACAATGTGAAGCTTTAGTTTAGAGACAGCGTTCCTACATAGCGTCTCTCAGTATCCTGCTAGAAACAGCGTTCCTACATAGCGTTTTTCAGTGTCATGTTAGAGACAGCGTTCCTACGTAGCGTCTCTCAGTATCCTGTTAGAGACAGCTTATCTAAACAGCGTTCCTCAGTATCCTGTTAGAAACATCGTTCCTACATAGCGTTTCTCTGTGTCCTGTTAGAGACAGCGTTCCTACATAGAGTTTCTCTGTGTCCTGTTAGAGACAGCGTTCCTACATAGCGTTTCTCGGTATCCTGTAAGAGACAGCTTATCTACACAGCGTTTTTCAGTATCCTGCTAGAAACAGCGTTCCTACATAGCGTTTCTCAGTATCCTGTTAGAGACAGCGTTCCTACATAGCGTTTCTCATGCAGTGTCCTGTCCTCAAATACGATAAGATTGAGTCGCAATCCTCGTTAGTTTTTTGCCTTATTTTACCATTGGTTCATTATTCATTAGGATTGTATTTTGGTTTACTACTCGGTACGATACTTGACATTTCAATGCTACACTTTGGTGTTGATCATGCAGTGTTACATGTAGGAAATATTCATATGTTTTTGTTTAATTACAGGCTTATATCGTTGCAGTACGGTACAAATTCCAAGTTATGGGTAATAAATTGTGCAGATTACGTTAAGGTCGATGATAACGGCTAAATTTATTGAGCTTACGATGGATTTATGAGATCAACTTCACTTTAGAGTGCGGAATTAAAGCTACGACAGAAATCACTTCAGCCAAGTGATCTGATTGCGCGATAATAAAGATCGATTTGCGTCAACAAATGCATGACGAGAAATGTTGAATTACTGTCAAAAAATGGACGACGAGAACTACTGTTAATTAACGTTGTTACAAACCTAGCCCCGTACAACGTTACGACACTATTTTCTGGCCCAGGCGAACAGATAAACAGTTAGTGACCTCTGTGTGAATGCAAAGTAACATCGGAAAAGGAAAATTTCTCCCGCGGTTTCTAGAAACCACAACCGCTTTCAAGTCTAATAAAACCTCCTCCAAAACATTTGATTTGTTAGAAAATTTAAATTCTGAAGCTTCTTGGTTGTTATTTTTTTCATTATCCGTATAATTTATTTTGCAAAGTATTGGTTGATTTGCGCCTTTTCCTTTGATCCTTCCTCTTCAATTTAAAATATAATCAGTGAAATTCGTTTTCCAAGTCATAGTTTTCCTCGATGTTTCAAAGTAGACTATATTCAAAGGTACTCAATCTTTATTGCTCTAATGTTTAACTAATGTTGTGCTGTTTCGAATTTTAAAGAAGTCCGTGCACAATTTTTTTACGTCTGTTCTTATGCACTGAAAATCTTACGAATTGATGTAAATTGTAGATTTTTGTTCATGTGCATGCGATAAAAACATGCGCGATAAAACTATTATCATCGAATGCCAATAATGGTCATCTTATCACGTATTATAGATTATTTAAGCACTTACATGAGAACTGGTGACAATTCGAAGTTTCGGTAGCAAATTTGCATTCAGTTTAAAATATTATATCAGAATCATATAAACTCTCTGGATAAAGTTTACGATTGGTACAATGAGAAGTTGAGAACAGTTAAAGAGAAGAATGAAAATTCAAAATGCACTGGAATAAAAGCTAATATTTGTAGCTCACTCAAATCGCAGATTTATCAAAAATTTAATAGTAAACAATGTCACGGAAATTCAATATATTTTAATCGAAAGCAAAAATTATTATTACGAAAATACGAGGCCCAAAAAAAAGAAAAAAAACATGCATATTCACACAAAAAGATTAAAAACCAGGTAAAAACTAAACAGAGGCCAATGAACCTTGAAATCTATCAATCAATTTGATAGCAATGATAAGCCTTGTAACAAGCGCTGTTACGTGCGTTACAGCTGCGTTATTATGGCACAACACAGCTCAGGCTCTGTGTTGTTATAGCACAACACAGCTCAGGCTCAGTTTACTCTATCGAGGTAATGAGGTTTGGTTTGATTTCGGCCTACCAGTTTTTCAGTTCTCAAACTATCTTCAAAATCTGTCTTCTCAAGAGCTCAAAATCTGTCGTTAAAATCACGTTTAAGCTAGGGCACGGTTGCGGTAACTTAGATATCAGACTTAAGATAGCATTTAAAAAGTAAGAATTGAGTCGATTTCTCAAATTTTCAAACTGAATTTGGATGAAATTGAAAGAAAAAGAATCAAATGTATAATATACATAGCTATTTCAGAGATGATTAGGCCCGTAGGCTTGTCGACGATTCTTAAGATTGCAGAACATTCACAGCTTGCTGCGGTCTCGAACTCGCAGCTCACTGCTACAATTTTGCTTTGCTAACTGCCCGGCCTCCTCGCCGTTACTGACCAGAAACTGGCGCACAGCGACACAGGTCTGGGATCGAACCCGCACCCCTCTGCTCCAATCCTGATACTCTGAACTGTAACCACTGGGCAAAAAAAATTCATTGTTCCAACTTTACATTATCTAAAGTACGATCAACGAATTGTTTCGAATTGGTTTATCCAGGAATTGTTTCGGTCAACTGTGGTCGGGGAACTGACATCGAAAATTAGTCGCGTAGTAATATTAGGCATCATAGCAAAAGTTTTCGTTTTATGCATAAGACTGAATTACAACAGTGGAACAGTTTTCATCTCCCATGCTAGCATAATTTAAATCTAATTTTTTCTGTACTTGCTGGCGTTGAAATGCAATGCATTTTTTAATTTGGGGCAAAACCATCCATTGATTAACATCAATGTATTTTCTAATTTTGACTGACGCATACGCAACACACCTCGTTTTCAAGTTTAGATCTTGTAACGCAAGTCAAAATATACCAGCTCACTTAATGCAAGTTTAAAAGTCTGTCAACACGTGGAGAATATTAAAAAGATTCAACACGCCTAAAGTACTTCACTGGATTATGGCTGTCAATGCTCTATGTCTGTCAACACGTGGCTGATATTAACACGACTCAAGTTTTCCACTAGCTTGTACCCAAACTTTTCCATAGTTGTGCCACATGCAAGTTGTATTTCACGGAGCGTACTCGCACGAAGTCGACGTGTCCAATACAACAGACGATCTTTTGACCGGCGCCACGTGGTGGTTGGGCTGTTGATCTCCTTGGTAGTATGGGTCCTAACGAACCTCTGCATTGAAGGATGGAAGTCGAGCCCCATCTTTTCAGTGAGAATTTTCACTTGGTTGCTGACGTTAGCCATCAGATCTTCGTACCTAACTAAGTGGACGCGGTCAGGGTACAATTTCTTGAAAGTTTTGTAAGCGTGCAAGTCATCCTCCATGTCAGCGCAGAGTACGGCAGGCGAGTAGCAGTCCAAGTCGCGCGGCTTGCACCACTTCACCGTCGACCTCCTCGAGTTGATCACCGCGCGGGGGTCGCGCACCAGGTAGATCAGCTGCAGGTTGGTACTCACCGGCGCCTCCAGGAAGGGTTTCATCAGCTCCAGCTTTAGTCTCACCATCTTTATGACCATCCATGGGAACAACTGGCAAGCTTGAGATAAGAATTCTGAATCCAGGCACACTTTTTTGCTACGTTGAAGACCTAAGCAGCTCTTCCTGACTCCAGCATCCAAAACTAGGAAAATCTTCTTTATAGTTGCCAAGAGTTTCCGATCTGTAAATCTGTCAAAAAAATGTCATTAACGAATTTTTTTTCTATTCCACCATTGTCTCATTGTTGGAAATGACTATAAATTTAGATATGTATCTCGTGAAAGATACAAATTCTTGATTATACAGTTATTTTCGAAACAGAACTTATTCTTCAAGTGCGTAAAGGTAAAACGTTTCTCACGGGCTCACAGTGGGCCACAACCTTGTTTGAAACAGAGCCATGTCAATAGGTTACAAGGGCTCAAATCCGCACTTGGTCTTTATTGCAAGCAGCTTAGGTACTTCAAAAGGCGGATTTTCTGACTGTGCGTTTCGCGTCATCTTATCACGCTCTGTCTCAGCAAAGCAAACGTTGTGAAGGAAGAAACTAATTTTTTTTTGTTCGCCAATCTTACATCCATTTCAGTGAGAGAGTGAACAGAAAGCGAAAAGAGAAAAGGACCAGACAGGAGAATACGAAAAAGGCGTTATGCTCATAACTGGTTTGCCTTTAGGCATTTAATGTTAGGATGGGAGTGATCGTTTCAGCATGGATTTTATTTTACACAAATCATTTTCACACTCTAAGTTCCTCACTTGCACTGCAATATTTGGCGGACGATGGACTGCGCCTGTTTGGCAGCAGGAGCCTGACCTCCACGTGCTCACCATCACCACCTGCACACAGAGGAATTATTATACCACAAAGTCTGACCTATACGTGCTCACCATCACCACCTGCACACAGAGGATATTTTATAGCACGGAGGCTGACCTCCACATGCTCACCATCACCACCTGCACACAGAGGATATATTATACTAAAAAGTCTGACCTATACGTGCTCACCATCACCACCTGCACACAAAGCATATTTTATAGAACGGAGCCTGACCTCCACGTGTTCTCCCTAACCACCTGAACATAGAGCATTTTCTAACAGAAGCACCTCTCCCAATGGGCGAAACTTTTTTACGAACTTATTGCCTGAAGTACGTCTCTGAATCTGCAAGTGTGTTATTTCGATTTCTGGTTTCCAACAAGCGTTCAATTATGTTTATGATGCATTCTCTTCTCCATCATTATTCGACTGAAATTCCAACAAGTCACAAAAACTCACTTGACTGGGGGACGGAAGGTCCAAATTCGAGAGGATGTCTTTAGGTTCGGTTAGCGTTTGTGCTCTTGCTTCCAGCGGCTGCTTGCAGTCTGGAGTCTTTATTTTTGCCGTTTGTTTGTTGCCTTTAACGTTAAAGAAGAGATGCCGGACCCCAGAGTACATCATCAGGTCCTTCATGATGGATTTCTGAGAGTGAAATACGACTCTTGATTCACCGATAGGTCACGGCGAGAAAAATATTACATTTAAACCATGATTAACGCATTGTTTCCTGAACGAATTCATTGTACAAGTGTAACCTAAAACAAAACTTCCTTCGGATGGAGCAGTAACTTTCTGAGAAGTCGCTCGTAGTCTTGAATTTTCTTATTGAATTTGGACAAGCTGGAGGTGATATGAGTGCTTGTATTAGAATCACCGCTTACCTTGAGGGTACAGCGAGCGCGGTCGTAAGGCTCTGTGAGTGACGCGGACGATGTATTGCTCCGCAGCGACCTCTGTTGAGCCACGACCTGCAGACTGCCAGCCTATAACGACATTCATACCTAATTATTTGACCTGTATCCTGTCAGCGATATTCAACTCTAATTATGTGACCTGTTAGCCTGCATCGACATTCATATCGACATTCATGCTTAATTTTCTGACCTTTAGCCTGCGGACCTTGATCGGCATTCATACTTAACTATATCTGACCTGCAGCTTGTTGGCCTACCTGAGCATCCGTACTAGTTATGTGAACTGCAGTTTGTCAGCCTAAATCGACCAAAATACTTAATCTTTACGGTCGCAGTTGCCGTAAAAGCTTGAAAAAAACGACGAGCGACCCCAGTAATGTCCTTGCATTAATATGCAACTGATAAATGCCAATAATAAGCAGAACGATTGCAGAGTAGCACAGCAATGCGCGACATGTAGCAGCAGAAGAATTAATGATCGGCGCGATCTGCTGCTGCGGATTATGGATCAGTCCAAGCTAAAGGGATCGAACGGAAAGAAGATGGCCTAGTGGTTAAAGTTCAGAGTATCAAGACTGGCTCAGAGAGGTGCGGGTTCGATCTCAGCTCTGTGCGCCAGTTTCTGGTCAGAATCGGCGAGGAGGCCGAGCGGTTAAGCACAGCAAAATTTGAATCAGTGAGTTGTGAGCTCGAGACCGCAACAAGTTGTGAATGTTCTGCGATGTTAAGAATAGGAGACAGGCCTACGGCCTAATAAACGCTGAAACCGCTATATATATTATATAAAACACCACGTCTCGTCTGCACTGGACGTGGTGGACTCTGAATGATCGAGTGATGCGCGTGAAAAAAAGTTGGAGCTACGAAACGCTGAAATTTCGTTGAGAACTGAGTGGACGAAAAACTTCATAGCCCACGCACCATATTGCGCATGGCGCCACCTTCCTAGGACTAATGGCCGCCACGTGGCGCGCAATTCAAATAAGTAAGTTCCCGCGCCGCACCCTGTACCAGTAGAAGAAATAATGATCGGCGCGATCTGCTGCTGCGAATTATGGATCAGTCCAAGCTAAAGGGATCGAACGGAAAGAGGATGGCCTAGTGGTTATAAAGTTCAGAGTACCAAGATTGGCGCAGAGAGGTGCGGGTTCGATCTCAGCTCTGTGCTCCAGTTACTGGTCAGAATCGGCGAGGTGGCCGGGGGGTTAAGCACAGCAGAATTTGAATCAGTGAGTTGTGAGTTCGAGACCACAAAATGCTGTGAATGTTCTGCGATGGTAAGAATCGGAGACAGGCCTACGGCCTAATGAACGCTGAAACCGCTATATATATTATCTACAATACCACGTCACGTCTGCACTGGAAGTGCTAAACTCTGGATGATCGAGTGATGCGCGTGAAAAAAGTTTGCGCTACGAAACGCTGAAATTTCGTTGATCTCCAGAGTTTCAACGGGGTCTTTCGAAAGGAAATAAACTGATTTTGGTGAAAAAATATCTGCGTATTTTACTCTAATTTTGGTAATGAATTCGCAGTGACGTTTGAGAGAACACTCGGCAATTTGAGAGAACACATGGCGAACTTGAGAGAAAACACATGGCGAACTTGAGAGAAAACACATGGCTGAATATTATTGGAAGTGACATCAAGCGCACACTTACCATTTCTGGCGATTTTGAAGTAATAGTTCCGACGGTGGTGTCGAGAGCCCGAATTCCTGTTAAAAATGAAAATTATGCAACTAAAAATAAGGAGCGTGCGAATAAATTTCATCAGAGTTTGATATACGCGTCATCTAATCAACAGTATTTCTGTACCGAAAGAGAGCCTAAGAAATATGTTTAGCATTTCAAAATATAATTGTATTCTGAAGTGCTATATAACAGAGAATTTATTTCTAGCATTTTGACTATCTTCTAACACTAAGAACTTCTTCGCTGCACCTTCGTTATTTATTCTTAATGCTTATTTTACGAAGAGAGCTTATGATAGAATTGAAAACACAAGCTTGTTGTAAAGAGATTAGATTTAAATGAGTGGTTATTAACCGTTTTGAGTCTGCGTTTTGCAGTAGGAGATAACGCTGATAGTTGTCACCACGGACAGCAGCACCAGCGACGCGGCCAGCTTCTTGCCAGCAATGTTCTGCTCACAGCGGAAAGTGTGGGAAAATATATAAATATAAAAAATATTTTAAAAAACCACGTTTTTCTGGTTTTTACAAAAGTAAAAATACTGAAATAAAACAATAACAAAAATTTAAAAACCACGTTTTCTTAACGGACAAAAAAGAAAAACATTTACTCCTGCATAACATTTAAGTTATGTAAAATGTTATGTAATGTTATGTAAGAGTAAATGTTTTTCTTTTTTGTCCGTTAAGAAAACGTGTTTTTTTTTAATTTTTTATTTGTTTTATTTCAGTGTTTTTAGTTTTGTAAAAGCCAGAAAAACGTGGTTTTTAAAAAATATATTTTTTATTTATTTTCCACTTTTTAGTTAGCAATTTTAGCAATTCAAATCAATTTCCAGGGTTGGCAAGTGTGGATGTTCGAGAAAAAACTCAATTCCAAACCGTGAATTTTTCGTGTTTTTTTTTATTTATTTTTAATTAAAAAAAATTTAAATTATTATATCTGATGATCAAATCTTGAATTGTTAGGCAGCATGAGCATGCATGCCAAATTTAAAGTTTCTAGGATGTTCAAAAGAGCTCTAAATAAACGTCTGAATTTTTGATGACAGGCAGACCGCGGAACGAAGTCAAGAATAAAACAAATAAAAAACTTTTACAAACCACGTTTTCTTAACGGACAAATAAGAAAAACATTTACTCTCACATGACATTTAAGTTATGTAAAATGTTATGTAATGTTATGTAAGAGTAAATGTTTTTCTTATTTGTCCGTTAAGAAAACGTGATTTTTAAAAGTTTTTATTTGTTTTATTTCACTATTTTTAGTTTTGTCAAAACCAGAAAAGGTGGTTTTTAAAAATATTTTTATATATATTTATTTTCTACCTTTTAGTTAGCAATTTTAGCAATTCAAATCTATTTCCAGGGTTGGAAAGTCTGGATGTTCGAGAAAAAACTCAATTCCAAACTGTGAATTTTTAGTGTTTTTTTTTACTTTTTAATTTTTTTTTTAATTTTTTTAATTATTATTTTCGATGATCAGATCTTGAATTGTTAGGCAGCATAAACATGCATGCCAAATTTCAACTTACTAGGATGTTTAGAAGTGCTCTAAATTAAGGTTTGAATTTTTGATGACAGACAGACACGAAACGAAGTCAAGAAAAACGTGGTAATAATAAAAAGGGATGAACTTAAGGGTTTATTGTTTTTCCTTCTGGAAAATAAAGTTAGAAAAAATATAACTCAGTACACACTGTAGTGAGTTACAGAGAGCACAATAGTACATTTTTTCCATAAATGAGAAAATGCGCTAAAAGCGTTAAAATTAACGTTTAATCGACGTGAATTCAATGTTTTAGAGTTTAATAATTAATATAATCGTTGGTTCAACGTCAGTTGCCAGGAGGGTCATAATGTATATCAGAGCCGCGAAATCTAAGGAGCTTCATCTTAAAAGTCATTGCTTGCAAATTTTGTCTGCACGTCTCATATTTTAATGATTTCGTCTCATAATTACATTGTTAATTGCTAATTAATATAATTGTTTGTCTCATATTTAACATCTCTTAAATTAATTCGTTCGTCTCTTAATTGCTCGTCTGATATTTTAATGATTTCACCTTATTTATGCTTTTATCTCTTATTAGAAAAGCAATCGTGAAGAGAATCCTTGAAATCGGTGAGCAACATATTATGTCCCTTCACACATCTTAAAAGTGACAGAATGTTTGAGTGGATGTCAACCAAAAGACATCACCCTAATTAAATTAGATACATGTCATGATTGTTATCAGTTTCCTAAAGGATTTCGTGTGTACAATTCTTATTAAAATTTAGCACATATATGATTTACTCTTCTAATATAGTGCTTATACAGTTTATTAATTTTATGCTTTACCCAAGGCCTGATTCTGAGCTGCATGTTGAGCTGTCCGTAGTTGTGCCGCAGAGCCAGCGTTATGGATGTAATGTCTTCACAAAGTGAAAGATGGCGAATTTGTTAATTGGAGTTGTTATGTCGATTATTAGTAACCAAAAATCCTTTCTGCAACTGTGCATCGATCTGTAAGAGCTAGGAAAAATTTTCTGTATTCACAAAAATATACTAGTTTTTTTTCTCTCGTATGATTCACGGTAGGTTCATTTCTGCGAGGTAATATTTTTTCCTTTGGAATTGTACAGCGTTCGTCCTGTCTTATACCAATAAGAAGTCGTGACAATTAAGATACTTGCCTGTGCACAAATTTGTTTCTTTTTCTTTTCTCGGAAAAAAATGGGGGATATTCTGCTTTGGTTGGAATCGCAATGTACTTTTCTAAGACGAATTGACTTGTTATAAGGGGAGCGTCTGGGTCACAAAAAAACTTTGATATAGAAATTTTAATTTTTCAGGAGCGCCAGGTAATTACTATCGATTGAAAAAAGAAGAAAATGCTAAAAAATTCGCCTAATACTTTAGCCCCAGCTTTCTCATTGCCAAATACATGTATTGATGAGACCATCACGTGGCCTTAGACTTCTTCTTGTTCAGCTTACCGCAAATAATAAACCATGTGATTTTTCTGACATAATTATATTATACAAAATGGCAATTTTATAAAAGTTTAAAATGATCTTAAGCAAAAAGTATTGCATGCAAATTCAGGATATATATTCTTTGTTGAACGCGCCTTGTTTACAGCTCCTAAATGAACTCAAATGCATCGCAGTTAACGTGAATAATGATCAATCAAATCAATTTTCCAAAGTAATCTTTGTACATTTTGTTGAATAATGTTTATTTCATATAAATTTGAAACTACCTTACGCAAAAACTAGTGTACGGTACTACGGTTTACTGCGTTGAATGCGCCTTTTGTAACAAGCTTAATTACCGCGAATAACAATATGTAATTAAACGCTATTTTTTCTAAATAAAACTTTGCACATATTGTTAGAAAATGTTTATTCTATATAATTTTTAAACTGTTATACGCCAAAACTAGAGCACGCACATACGTACATTCAGTTCTCCGCGTTTGACGCGCCTTGTCTACAGCAACCTAATGCGTGAGCCCGAAAAATGGAGAAGTGACATTTTTCGATTTTTGGACTCACAAGCTCCACTCTATGCTTAAATTATTCCCCAATAATATCATGACCAGCAGTAGTTTGCCCTGGAACCAAATTGAGATAAGAGACACACAAACAAGCTAAATGCGAATTGCTTTTTGTTCAAGCTATGCTATGGAAAGCTATGTCAGCTATGGAAAGATCGGGTTCCAAAGGCCGGATCCCTTGTGAATCAAGTCACGAAAAGTTCAAGAATCGGCAACAGGCCATGGGCCTATTTCTTCAACGCCGACACTTCTATTCTATTCTATTCTAAGCGTTGAACGAAATTTTTCTCTATTTTCTATTCTGTGTCACAGGCACTGACCGCGCGATTGTGCGGTAAATGAGATACATTATATATACGGATACACACAGAATCGTAAATTGGTATCTCCGCTACCGAAATACTCGTTTGTTAAAAACGGTTATCCCGAAAAATTTGGAGTCCCATTACTTATAATTTCAGTCATTCGCCGAAATAATGTTAGGTATTTGTAAATTTTAAAAAAATTTTTAAAAGTGCATAAAGTTGTAAACCACAATAACCCTTTTCTCATCTTACCCATATTAAAAAATATTCATAGCTTGAGTTGTGACTCTCAGTGCTTAATGGTTGAACCACTCTTATCATCCATACTTATAATGAAGGATCATATATAATGTCGATAAAGCTACACGATGGACGCTTTATTTTAATGACAACGCCTATCATGACATATTGATTCGGTCGGTCCTCGAGAGATAATTATAATGATCTGTCGTCACTCTACGAGTCATGCTTCGGAATGTCAATGCCCAATAAAGTTGCTGGCGTCAATCAAACTTTGTTCTCAATCAAGAATTGTCCTCACGCACTTCCGTGTTCACTTTCACAGTTTCCTAGCGCCGAATTAAGGTGAGTTTCGGTTTTTTTTTTGTGATAATAACAGTAATTTGTATTTGCGTTCTCATTTCCTGGGGTCATAAATTCTTTTTGGAAAATATGCACTTTCGCTCATCACGAAATAGACTCTTGCAGATGTCTTCCTTTTAAAAGTGACCACTGAGCTATCATAGTTTACTCGTAAATTTAAATGTGTTTAGCACCGGTCACTAATAATATCCACGGGCGATGCATATCAAAGTTCAATGCTGAATTGAGAGCGAAGTTTGTTTCTTTATTAATTAACAGTTGACTCTTCAGGTGCTAGGTCGATACCAGCTACTTTGTATGCCACGTGCTATTCAACGATTATAAGTAAACAGACGATTAAAATCTACGGTAATTTGTGTTTTACTGTCCTAAATTATTAATGTCATTATTTAGAATTCTACGCTTTTTATTCGTCATCAATCGTTCAATAATTAGCTTCTAGAGTTCATTAATTGTTAGTATAGTTCTTGGAAGTTTGTTCATTAATGGCAAGCACAGGTAAATATATAAGCCAGTGTTTAATCACCATATGTATTGACGGTTTACTGCGCGCAGTGTTCCGTTTTGTTTCGTTCATAATTCGGTACAATTTGTGCCGAGTCCATTGTACAGATTCATTAAAATGCAATTGACAATGAAAATTATACGGCAGCATTTTTCAAAAATGCAGTCTATAAGTCTCAGTGATCGCCAGTCTTTGAACAAGCAAAATATACGGCGATTGCTATACAAGCGCAATACAAGTGCAATTTACGCTCACTCTGGTATTCATCTGCTTGAAAAAGAATAAATTTTTTGAGTCATTATTCATCTCCAGGAAGTGATCATTATGAGCATACATATAGCCTATAGTATGTCTATGCGGCCTGAATAAACACAATAAACTGTACACCTGGCATAGAATTACTTGAGCCCCCATTATCGTGATCATATTGATCGATCAAACGTCCAGGGTTGTGTGAATAAAACAGAACTTGCAATGAACAACCAGTCTTTTGAGCAATTCAATAGCGCCAATAATTTATTAGACGAGTGTGCCACACGCTAGAATTGAATTATTTGTAGTTTATTGAAAACCATACATCCATGCTGAAGTGAGGTTTTTTAAAAAATGAACAGGAATTTTTTTTAGCAGTTATCGCATTGCGAATCAATGAAATGAAAAATAAGCGAAATTTTAAACCGGGTGGGAAATGTAATACTAATTACATTTAATGTAATTAGTATTAGTAATGTAATTACATTTAATGTAAGTGTATGTAATGTAGTATAAATGTAAATACTTTCAAGATTAAGGCAACCTGATTTATTTAATTAAGAACTTCCATGGTGTTCCTTTCTGGATTAACTGTGAACGCAAATATTCTTGGGTGATTTATTATTGATTGGATGTGAAAATTGGCAACTGGGCGAGGCTGGTAGCTCACGTCTGAGAGGTTAGCTGTGTGCCTATTGAAATGACTTTGTATATAATTGCTTCTCAGACCATTGCCATGGGTGACACTATCTGAGGAATGTACAGTGACAAACCTTGAACAAAAATGTTCTTGGCTTCAATCACTTTTTCAAAAACAATGATCAGGTTTAACGAAATAAGTTATTTAAGGAAAAAATCATGTGAATTAATCATTAGGATTTTAATTTTTATCTGAAGTAAATTTAAAGATAAGCTTATGAATAAAATGTGATCTATTAACAGTAAGTTCTGTTTTAATAACTTCATGAAAACAGTGCGGAAAAATACGATCGTCCGTCTACCAGAAGAAGAATTTATTACAAGTTAAAATGCGTTTAGATAATAATAAGGCTAATATGAGCAGGGTGTACCGAATATTATATTTAACCAGGTTGGTCTATTGACTGGTAATGACGACCCCATTAATCACAGGTGCTGAATTTGCCAAGCATCGTAACTAATTGTTTTATAATCGTATAGTTTGAAGTTATTAAAGCTAACGGCTGATATAAAATTGGCATATACAAAGGAGGACTCAATATTAAAACAGATCCCAACGTTACACATGGATGAACTTTTATTAACATAATTGATTTTGATAACTAATAACACCATATAGAACACCGAGAATTTCGTCCAGAATCACGAGCTCACTCCAGCGTCCAGGTTAACTCATGACCCACACCACAGTACTGCCATTCGCGCCTGTGCGTCGCTTCCGTCTTGCAAGCGAGAACTGATCTGAGTGCCGCCACATGCTTTTCAAATGCAAGCCCAGAGTGCTTAGCAACTACAAGCCTGGGCATGACTGCTGGCAGCGCTTTGCAACGACACGCTTGACACGACTCAGCGCGCTGCTGCTTTTGGGGTTCACAAAACTTGGTTCAAAATTGGTTGCGTAGCTCCAGAATTTTTAAAATCAACGTAACTTTTCTTGGGAAATTGTCATGGGAGATACTAAGTGGAGGTAGCAGGAAACAATCTTCTATTAATATTGAAACAAGTGCGTGCAAAAACCGAATACGTACGAAAACTTATGGTCTTAGGACTGGTAATGAGAGCCGCGGGACATCGAACAGGTTAGGCAGGTTCCTATGAGATCGCTTAATAGGTTGATCTTTCCTGCATTCGAAAATAAGATAAAAATTCTGAATTTATTCTGCTTATTCATGCTTATTTACATCCAATCTGTAGACAGTTCCAAAACTATGTTTATCCCCTATTAAAATAAGACAATGAAAAATTTCGTATATGAATTGTCATAAATTGTGCGACTTACGCGCTTTTTGGACATGTGATTTGGTTTTACGATTTATCCGTAACTTATTGATATGCCCGTCATTTCTCTATCTGTTTTCTTGATAGTTAAATAAATAGTGTGGTGAAAAACGAGCATGCTCATATTTGGAATGAAAATCCCGAATAATAGCAGTTCCGATGAAGGGGTTGTGAAGGAATAATGCTACACAGATGAGGGGAATTACTAAGCTATCACCGCACAAGATATTCTCTTCATCTCAAGCAAAGCAGATCGATGCTTCAATCTACTGACATATACTTATTAATTTTGTAGCCTAATTGTTCGCTCTGAGCGAAATGAATTTTCACATAATGCTAAGTTGCACTGTTAGAATCTAGCATTCTTGCTCAAATTATTTTAAACATAAATTATTGAAGTTCTTATAAAAAATATGGCCAGGACACATTGTATTGAATTGAATCGCATTCCTAAATAACCGTGGCCGAAAATAAAGCTGTCTTCTGTATAAAAGTGTAAAATCTTTCTAGGACCAGTTTCGCGTCACTCGTCTAGAATTATATCAGTTAAAACGTCATCCAAAGAAAGATTTTTTACGCCATTCACTGTTTTATAGCCGAACTTCTCCATAGTTTTCGTGCAGGCAGCTTCCACTTCCCACAACCCCTTGAGCGACAGCGTGTGAGTCCAGTGCAGCAGATGTTCACTGGACTTGCGGGAGGTGGTCCAGGCCGTGTTCACCTCTTGGTTCGTGTGGCTCACGACGAATTTCTCCATGGACGTCGTGAAACTAAGACCCACTTTCTCAGTGATGACCTGCGCCTGGTAGCTACTTCGATGGGAATTATGTGGCTGTAATAACGTAGGAAACCGTACTTTTAATTGAAATAATCATCAAGCAAAGGTAGAAAATTTTGAATGATATAAAATCAGCGATTTTAGATCCTATGCCATCATGTAATTATATTGGATTACAATGTCTAGGAATAAATTCCGATCTTGGGCGATGAACGAGCACCGCTTTAGTTAGATTTTTGACACTACCAGAAAACAGTGTCATTGAAACAGTGCCGTCATTTAAAAGTAGTGTCATTGAAACAGTGCCGTCATTTAAAAGTAGTGTCATTGAAACAGTGCCGTCATTTGAAAACAGTGTCATTGAAACACTGCAGTAATTTAAAAGTAGTGTCATTGAAACAGTGCCGTCATTTGAAAGTAGTGTAATAGAAACAGTGCCGTCATTTGGAAGCAGTGTCATTGAAACACTGCAGTCATTTGAAAGTAGTGTAATTGAAACAGTGCCGTCATTTGGAAGCAGTGTCATTGAAACACTGCAGTCCAAAAAACAGTGCCATCAAAACCTCATGATGAGTTTAGGACTTTGTAGTCCAAGATTAAGATGATGCTCCGCCTTTGTAGTCCTCCGTCTCCGAGACGTCGCTGGGCAGGACACCACGCCCTCGGGTCCCGGATGTAACGTTGAACGTCCGTCTATTTGCCTTTCTTTGGGCCAGCTGATGTAAGATACTGTTGCTTGTCACTTGCTGAGGGTAATTTCCCATTACTGGACAATCCGGGACCTTTCTCAACCACTTGTCCATTCGTCTCTTGAATGTTGCAAGGGTGAACTTCCCTCCTTCAGCGCTTTTGACAGGGCATTAAAGAGCCT
Organism: Hyalella azteca; assembly: GCF_000764305.2. Classification (NCBI taxonomy): domain Eukaryota; kingdom Metazoa; phylum Arthropoda; class Malacostraca; order Amphipoda; family Hyalellidae; genus Hyalella; species Hyalella azteca. The sequence goes on from NW_025941603.1 coordinate 65,268, forward strand.
CGGTCCTACCAAGGACAGTGGCAGGACCGAAAAGACGAAGAGTCTGTAGTATACAGAGTACAGTCGACAGAGTACAGACGAAGAGTCTGTACTCAGGCCGCGACTCGGTTAGTAAATGGGGGAATCCTGCACAGTTTCCCCTCCTTTCGTCGTAATGTCACTATTTTGGAGATCTCAATTTCAAAGTTGCGAGCTAGTTCGGTTATCATCTTCTCCTCTTCAATATATCCAGTTATCTCTCTTCTCCTCTCCAGTGAGTACAGTCCTAGGTGTTTCGACCTGCCCTAGTAGTTCAGCTCCAGTTCCCTCATACTGCTGATCCTGGACGTGAAGGTCCGCTGCACTGCCTCCAGTTTCCGCACCGCACCCGCCTTGAGTGGCGCCCAAAATTGGCAGCAATACTTAAGATTGGGGAGCACAAGGGCTCTGAAGAGTGTAATAATTGGTGCTGCTTCTCTCGTTTGAAATATTCGTTATATCCACCCCATCCGCTGTCTGCTTCGTGCGATTATTCTCTCGATGTGGTCATCGAATTTGGGGTGGTGGATGAGTACTAATCTTCGGTACTCATCAACACTCAGAGATCTCGAACAATCCTCAATTTCTGTGTCATACGATGCCAAGTAGCGATGTGGCATCCCTGTCTCTGTGCCGACTCTGTATTACTAATTACTTTGAACTTGGTGTCGTTTAACTGCACATTATTCACTATAAGACCAGTCGTAGATTGTCTACAAGTCATCCTGAAACCTCTCGCAGTTTAGGTTCTCTGTGATCCTCATCAGCACTACTGTATCGTCCGCAAATGGCTGTGTATATGCGTGAAAAAAAAACAGTGTCATTGAAACAGTTACGTCAAAAGAAAACATTGCTATTGAAACAGTGTCGTCAAAAGAAAACAGTGCCATTGAAACAGTGCCGTCATACTGTACACTGTTATTTAAACAGCGTCTTCAAAAATTGACATAAAAAGAAAATGGTTACGCCTTCGCTTTGAGAGCATTAAATCAAAATGTTTGTTCCTGAGTAAGAAATTCCGTATTGGTTTTCCGATTACTTGAATAAATATTAAATACAGGCAGTTATTTATTGGTAAGATCGAGCAAAACATTCCCACACTTAGTCAAGTTCATCTATTTCTCAAAGTGCTTGTGAATATTCTTTGTTATATCAAAGGTTGGCTACAGATCCAAATTGACTAAATTCACTGGCTTGAATGAGCTAAATTTCGTACAAGAGTAGCAGAATGACTTGAAGAAATTTCTTGATCTCTCTTTTGATCTGCACCATTCGGCCTGATGACAACGAATATAATAAGTATTTAAAAGCAAATAAACGTCAAGTTAATTAGCAACATCTTCAATGAAAACATTTTCATTAATAATTGTACTTGAATCCCATAAAGTGTTTGAACCGATGATGGAGCCAGTCTCTGAAAAGTTTGCAGTGTAGATTAAATGAAAAAATTTTCTCATTTATGGAAAAATGCACTTGTGCTCGCCATGTCCGTCTGTCCGTCCGTCTGTCCGTCTGTCTGTCCGTCTGTCTGTCCGTCCGTGCCTTCAAGTTTTCGTCGACGAGAAAATGCGCTCTCTGTCACTCACTGCAGTGAGTACTGAGTTATAACTTATATTTTTTTACTTTAAACTCTTGGTGAACATGTGAGTTAAGCAGACTATAATGACATAAGCAGAAATGTAACAAATAATCGATAGTGTTGGACCATGTGAATGGAATTGTTTCTTGTTTACTGGGTATATGCATACTGGATATATACAAATTCAGTTTCTTATATATATGTTGGGGAGGAAATTCGCGAATGTAGCTCTAGCATGGGACTCGCAACAGAGAAAATTTTAGACCTACTAGGAGTTACTGAACATAACAATACCTGCTTGAGTTAATCTATTTTTTATAAATGAGGTCGTTTATATTATTATCGATACAATCTACCGATTTGATTTTCAATTTCTTTAACTTTAATCTCCGATTTTGTACGGCAACTGAGCTATTAGCATCAGCCTCAACGCAGGTGCATTTGTGGCACAGAAAAATTAGACATAGGAATAATATTAATAACCTTAGTTAATGATCATCATAGGTCAAATAATGGGTAATAAAACCAAAGTCTGAGTCCCGACTTTACCGTGACTTTTGCATCAAGTTGGCGATCGTTGCTAAAGTTGCAGATTTTTGCAATATTCCTAATTTTTTAAAGACTATTCAATATCAATAAGAACTGCCCTATATATTTCAAATCAAGCTTCATAGAAAAACAGAATACATCTAAGCATAATGTTTTTGACTATAAAATATGTGAAGTCTATTTTTAAATGAAATTGTATCAGCGATGAATGTTTTTCTCGCTCGGAAATTTAAGTCAAAATGATCCACTCGGACCAGTGTCAAAATATGTGATGCTTAAAAAATATTATTTTGCTCGAGTTATTCAACTCGGTTCAGTGGATAAAAGTGAACTTTTTTATTTCGTGCAAAATTGCCTGGTTTAAGTCAATCCAAGGACAAAGGGCGGGCTTAAAAACTATTTAAATAAAACGTATATATTCCAGACATAGCCTGTACTCATGCCATATATTAATCGCGACTGAGTTTTGAATATATATACATGTATATATATTAAAATATATATATGTATATTATGATATATATCATAATATATATATTATGATATTTGTATATTTAGGGTAGAGCCCTCATTTAAACATGTTTGGTTAAAAAAATATATTAACCTACAGGTGGCATTATTCTTAACCAAACATCTTATGATATATATATATTATAATATATATATTATGATATATAATCCGCCCTCAGCAGGCCACCCACCTGGAGGGCCGAGACCTGCGGGGAACTCCACGGGACCGGCCGCCCCCCGTACAGGCGCCCCAGCTCGTCACGGGGCAGCGCCCGCACCTCCCGCGCCACCCGTGACTGGGGGGCAGGGGAGAGGGGTCAGGTGTGGGGTATGTGGTGGTGGTGATGGTTGTGGTGGTGGTTGTGCTGGTGACCAAGTTAACTAAAATTTGAATTTCTAAATAAAAAGCCACATTTGAATTTCTAAATAAAAAGCCACATGCCGATAACTTGAAAGGACAATTTTGGATACCACCTGAATAAAAAAATATAACAGGAGTGGGAATACTCAGATGCGATGAAATTTAATTGAAATTAATTAATGAGATGGCCGCTAGTGTGGATTTTTAGCGCGAAAACATTTCCAATGTCATCATCTTATGACCTTAATATATAAACTTAAAGACGAATAACTGAATGACGCGTTGCAATAAAATTATTTTGATTTTCTCATTATCTCATTAATATTTTCTTATTATCTCATTAATGTTTTCTCATTATCTCATTAATAACACGAGCTAAGACTGCCTTCAGTAGTGCTAACTATACGAAGTATCGTTGACAAACGACAACGAATGAATGTATTTAATTTAAAGTATAATACAAGTTGATCATCACTATTAATTTCATAATGATCATCTTAATGATGGTCATTATTAGGTAAATATAGTAGTTAGCTACAGCGAGTGTGGAGAGGGCGGAGCGGACTGGCTGAGCCACATGGCTGACATGGCTGATGTTGGCTGCCAGCTCCGCCAGCCTCCTCGTGATGACGTCAGCGATTCTCAAACCGTTCTGTGAACCGTGATGAACATGGAACGTGTATAGACTGTGAACCGTGATGAACATGGAACATGTATAGCCTATGTACCGTGATGAACATGGAACGTGTATAGACTATGAACCGTGATGAACATGGAACGTGTGTAGACTGTGAACCGTGATGAACATATGGAACGTGTATAGACTGTGAACCGTGATGAACATGGAACTTGTAGAGACTATGAACCGTGATGAACATGGAACGTGTATAGACTATGAACTGTGATGACCATGGAACGTGTGTTGACTGTGAACCGTGATGAACATGGAACGTGTATAGACTGTGAACCGTGATGAACCGGAACGTGTATAGACTGTGAACCGTGATGAACATGACACGTGTATAGACTGTGAACCGGGCTGAACATGGAACGTGTATAGACTATGAACCTTGATGAACATGACACGTGTATAGACTATGAACCGTGATGAACATGGAACGTGTATAGACTATGAACCGTGATGAACATGGAACGTGTATAGACTGTGAACCATGATGAACATGGAACGTGTATAGACTGTGAACCGTGATGAACATGAAACGTGTATAGCGTATGAACCGTGATGAACATGGAACGTGTATAGACTATGAACCGTGATGAACATTGAACGTGTATAGACTATGAACGGTGATGAACATGGAACGTGTATAGACTATGAACCGTGATGAACATGGAACGTGTATAGACTATGAGCCGTGATGAACATGGAACGTGAATAGACTATGAACCGTGATGAACATGGAACGTATATAGCCTATGAACCGTGATGAACATGGAACGTGTCTAGAGTGTGAACCATGATGAAAATGGAACGTGTACAGCCTATGAACCGTGATTAACATTGAACGTGTATATAGCCTATGAACCGTGATGAACATGGAACGTGAATTGACTATGTACCGAGATGAACATGGAACGTGAATAGACTATGTACCGTGATGAACATGGAACGTGTATAGCCTATGAACCGTGATGAACATGGAACGTATATAGCCTGTGAACCGTGATGAACATGGAACGTGTATATAGCCTATGAACCGTGATGAACATGGAACGTGAATAGACTATGTACCGTGATGAACATGGAACGTGTATAGCCTATGAACCGTGATGAACATGGAACGTATATAGCCTATGAACCGTGATGAACATGGAACGTGTATAGACTATGTACCGTGATGAACATGGAACGTGTATAGACTATGAACCGTGATGAACATGGAACGTGTATAGACTGTGAACCGTGATNTAACAATGATTTGCTTAGATCTATTTTGCAGTTACGGTAAGTATCGTTTTAATTTTAGTTACGTTATAGTTAATGCAGGTAACTAGTATAAAGTCGTAATACATTTATACAGGTACAATGAACTATATAAATTATAAACTATCGATAACAAATTTGAAAAGATTTTTTGCATCATCATTTCATTTTTACATATGAGAATGACCTGGAGATCCTAAATTAAGGAGAAAAAGTTTGATTTCGGGAAATAAACTTATTTCAAAACGAAAGTTAAGGCTTCTAACTAACCCGACGTGGTGGTGATGTGCTGCAGGCGGGTGAAGAAGAAAGTGCTAATGAAGCAGAGAAGAAGGAGCGTGAAGAAGCCGCTCTTCTTGTATACATTCTGAGAGAACATACAACATTGTAAGACGTAATATAGTAAAAATGCAGATCATCTACAGTTTCCACACAAGCATACTGATCACACAGTATCTATGCTTTCCATTACGTTATTTTAGTTTCATGTTGTCACCTTGACGTACACACATAGTTTCATGTTTACTCCTACCGTAACTATATAGGTTTTACCTTTATTCGTGGCACTGACAAAACGTGCCACTATGTCACTCAAAACTGTTCACAAAACTAAGGCTGAATATAGTCGCAGATTTCACCACTTGACGAGACATCGCCCACTAGTTTCCAAGTAATTACGCACCTGCATCTCAGGGCTGCACACGGTCCAAGTCAGGAGACCTGCGCCGTGTTTTATCCACCGTATTACTGGTAACTTTTCAGTGGCATGGAATAGGTGAGTAATACAAGTGCTTTCTAAGCCAAAAACAACGATTCACTGTTTGACTATGAAACACGAGAGATTCTTAGTTATTTTGATAATTATTAAGGTATTGTTTATCTTGTTTATAATGTGAGAGAGCTTCGCCACCTTTTCTTTTATTTCTGTTCTGGTCGTTATTTTGCTTCTAAATGATGTCCTGAATTGATTGTGTATATGCTTATAAGGATAGGTTTTCTGCTGCGTAACATTGTTTTCGAGTTCTTATAAACAGTTTCTGTTAGTAAGAAAATTTATTGTGTGAATTTTTAGCCTGAAAAACAAGTATGCACTAACGGTTAATGAGCAATAAGCTTCTATTACATTTATAGAATAAAACAGGAGGATTGAAATGTTGAAAATGTTAAGGTTTGAAAGAATTCTGTCTTCAGCTCGGGGAAGCTTTCTTAGCAAGAAGCTTTCTTATTTGTCTTTTAAAATCGTACAGCTAGTAGGTTATTTACTTCACGTTATAACATTCAACGAAGTAACATCTTCATATTAAATCTTTCAGTGATCACATTCTCTTAATAAAATTCAATGAAAGCCTCATCGTTAAAATATTCAATGAACACTTCTTCCGCTATAACATCCAATGAATACATTACCAATAAAATACTCAATGGACACTTATACCTATGTATTACTAACACTCAACGTAGCTCTTCGAATTTCAGCATTCATTGAATCCATTTCTAATGAAGAAAATCAATGGTTCCCCGATAAAAACTCTCGAATTGTACTGGAAGATAATTTGTTAATAGCCAAAAGCGATAATAATTGTCTTATCAGCGGTAGTAAGAATGGTTAATTGAGATGACTTTAATACAAATCTTAATCTCCAAAGACCATGGAGAAATAACTGAGCAGGCAAAGGTGAGCCTGCAAAGGTGAGCCTGAAAGTTTAAATTCCGGAAGAATATATTACTTGGTGAGCCGAATTGCGGAAAACGATTTACGATCACAAGTCGAAATTTTTAGGTTCAAACATCGAAATCGCGAGATTGAACAATAAAAATATCAGTTTGGATATTTTTCAATGTATTTATGTTCAGAAAAGTTTAAAACGCTCAGAAATTGAAATTATGAAGCACCAAGGCTAGCACTTCTCCGCACAAAACTTGATCTGCTAAGAGAATTGGTCATCTTTTGGCGACCTCGTCGCTTGTTGACATAATTTGTACGACCATTCATTCGCCAAATTAAGTAATTTAGCAACGAAAATATATGAGTGAGTCTGTGAACAACCTTTCACAAGCCACAAGTATTGCAGCAAACAATTCCACACTAGAAAATTATAGTCCTCTCTTGAATGGCTCGTGTACCATATAAATCTCATTCGACCTCAACATTAGTTAATTGATTAACGGGTTCCACTTATGGAGTGTCCCTGTGAGTGTATCCGTGTTTTCAGAAATAATCATCTAATTTATTAGTTAAATTGCACAGAAGAAAGATTAATTTAATTGTTTTTTGTTGGTAGAAAAACTATTATTCTTCGTTGAAGGAAATCAGTAGTTCTGGAACAGCATAAATTCTGTATATGGAGTGTGAAAGAAATCCACGATTCATATATAATTGAAAATCTGATTGCATTGGTGAAAAGTCCCAACGTATTAAAAATATATGACAGGTGAACTATAAACTTTAATTTCACAAGCGGCAAGCTTTTCCAGCTCTTGCTGTTAATGAATTAATATGATGTATTTAACTTGAGCGCGTATTCATATATATCTACAAAATCAAAATTTTGAACAATTGGACTCTTTCCCCCCATTTCTCTTAAAAGAAAAGTTGCCGGAGTACATTTTGGAAACATAAAACAATTGAAATCAAACGACTCGATACTGTTACTTATAGTATGGATTAAATTATTATCACTGACGATTAATGATCAATCGAGTAATGATTAATGTGACAATCATTATCACTGACGAATAATGATTAAATGATAAATGATTATTAATCAAATGGTGGGTCTCTATTCCTCTGAGGGTTTGATATCGTGCGTTTAGCTTCCGTCTCATTAATAGCACGACAAACTCTGATCGACGTATAAATAGACGTTTCGATTATGAGATACACCTTAATTTGTTTCAAGTGGTTAGTCAATAATGGTTAAAAACCATACTCACATTTGATTATAAAGAAATACTCGGGTGAAAATCAAGCCTAATTAATCTGCCACGACTCAGTTTCTTACATTTGTCCAGATAAATTTTTCGCAATCTGAAGTAACAGGTGAACTATAAACTTTAATTTCACAAGCGGCAAGCTTTTTCAAGCTCTTGATTTTTATTGAATTAATTTGATGTATTTAACTTAATTGAGCGCGTATTCATATATGTATATCGATAAAATAAAAAATTTGAACGATTGGACCACACCACTTGAAACTGTTGCTCATAGTATGGATTAAATGATTATCACTGACGATCCATCATCTGCTAATCGAATGGCGGATCTCTGTTCTTCTGCGGTCTTGATAACGTGCGTTTTGCTTCTGTCTCATTAATAGCACGGCAAACTTTTATCCACGTATAAATACAACGTTTCGGTTATGATATACACCTTAATTTCAATCAAGTCAATAATTGTCAATAATATAATTGTCAAGTCAATAATTGTTAATTACCATTCTGAAATTTTATTTTAAAGAAATATGCGGGTGGAAATTGAGTCTAATTTGCTGCGACCTAGTTTCTTACACCTGTCGGGTAAATTTTTCGCAATCTTAAGTTTTAGCTAATTTGGGCAGTTTAGCTGTCATGTACGAAGTTGTTTGTAATTGTTGACAAAATCATAAAATTGAGATTACAAATTATTAGGGTCTTATTTTCTCAATCGAGCATAGACGGGAGTAAGTAAACTACTAACATATTAGACGAAGACATTTTTTTTATAAATTTAGGTCAATTTCAAACGTTTTCTTCAAAGATCTACCCGCAGCCTTCCTTCAATTGTACGTTTATGGACCAATACAGCCGCCACGCATAGCACAGAACCCCTGCTTAACAAATCTTAACAACTCCTGCTCAGATCTTAAGAGATCTTAACAACCCCTGCTGAGATCTTAACAAATCTTAACAGACCCTGCTCAGGTCTCAACAAACCTCAAGTCTGATCTACTCGGCCTAGGCATTGCTTTGAGCCGCGAATTGCGCACCACTCACTATATAGGGACACCCTAACTCCACCACAGCACCGTCCCGCACCCTAACTCCACCACAGCACCATTTCGCACCCTAACTCCACCACAGCACCGTCCCGCACCCTAACTCCACCTCAGCACCGTCCCGCATACTAACTCCACCACAGCGTCAGACGAACAACTGTCCTCGCATCTCATCCAAGCTGCACTCAGTTGCTCTCTGGTTCAGATAAGGCTGTTCTGAACCGTTGTCATCGCTGTACTTATCGTCTGACGAAGCAGAATACTGTAAACAAAATTTTTATATTCGTCCAGCCGATGCGGTCATTTGCCACACTAGGCCGTTTTTCTCTAGATATCGAACAATTAAAAGGGAAACGGTAGCCAGTGAACGGCTATGAGATAGCTTCCTCACGACACTGTAATCTGTCAACGCGAACATACTCAATATATGAATTGCATTTGTTTCAATTTGTTAGCACCCGTCGTAATTTGCATACCAATTGTGTTGCAACCTTGAAAGTTCTTAGTCGTAAAAAAAAACTTATTTTGTTTGAATATTTTTATTATTGCTGATTCAAATTCCAGAAATCTGGGCCTATACTTTCAAAAAAGTTAAGAGATCGTATGTTCATCAGCCAATCATTGACGGCCTTTCGAGCAAAATCCACCAATCATAGACAAGAAAATAGCGCGTAAGTANTTAAAGCAGTCTGGAATAATTTAAAACTCAGCACAATTTACGAACTCAAGAAAATACACGATAATCTAGGGTAGCACTAAAATACATGAAAGGGAACTATTAACGCGATTTTGAAAAATCAAGTTGGGTTAAAAAAATATTGATTCCAACCTGATTTTCCAACAACTTCAGATGTTATGAAAACTAAAAAAAAATGTTAAAACTAGCAATAATTCTAAGAAAATTTCAAATCTAAAGGCAAACGAAAATAAATGTATACTTCGTTGGAAAATAATAATTTCTAAACTAGCGATCATGATGCATTCTTTTGAGACAAGGATCTTATATACATAAAGAACATTGCAGCATTATGTGCAACAATTACCTTACTTGCCTTGTGTTATTTTCTCGCTTTAATTTTAAGTAACCTGATATTTATAGACGATCTCGCGACTAGAATATGAATAAAGGAGGTGTAATTTAATAAAATTTCGAACCTATTCATTACCCATTCATGCGTTTGACTTCGAATTTTTGTACCCATTTCAGAATTTGGTTCAAAAAACTTGATTTTAAGTTGTCGGTAAGTTAAGTTAAGTTAAGTTTAGGTTAAGTTAAGTCGGTAGCCATTTTACGGGTGACAAATCAATTGATAAAATAATCACTTGACCTTAAAAAGTCTAAGAAAAAGGACCGAAAGGTGGAAAATTCGTGTTTGTTGTCGCAGCGCCGTGTGCTTGGGCACCGAAATTGGTTTATTTTCACTAACAATAAACGCACTGAATTGCAATCGCTTAATCATCATATTCTAGTATACAATGCGTATAAATGTAATAGCCTTCATGTTTTTTTTTCTGAAAATATGTGAGTATATTGGTTCCCTTGCTCTCCTAACTATAAAGAATGTTTTTCATCTCGTAACTTTACTTGAAACATGCAAATATATATACTTGCCCCAATGCTTAAATTAAAAGATAAAATTTTAAGTGTCTCCATATTTTACTCTCAACTTTTATGTATACCAGCCATTCGTGTTTTTCTGTGTATTGAAAGATACGCAATTTTGAAAACGCAATTCTATGAGCTCTTATTTTTAGAGCAAAAAATAAATTTCAAAGATCTTTCCTTCCCGCAGTGGTCTTTGCAGTTTCAAATTAGCGTGCACGTGGAAATCCAGTCGCTCCTGTTTGTTCTTGTTGCCACCGACTGGAAATTTTGAATGATCTTACATGGCTCATGTTTGTAATTGTTCCTACCGACTTTAAATCAGCATTCGTTGCTTCTGTATCGAATATTATTATTATATATCATGCATAGTAAAACCTGTATGTACTTATATAAAGTTTTAATTCATTTATTTTTTGTTAGTGCAATAATATTTGAATCAGCTTTCTGAAGGGAGATGAAACCATGTAAAATATTCTGAATCGCTTCGATAATTATCTTGTTTTACCTGAAATTTAAAATAAATCACGGCTTTCCCTTGCAGGTTGAAGTAATAACATAATAAAATTTCCAAATTTTGAACATTAATGTAGGTAGTTGAAAAAATACATTACCGAGCGTTCAACAAATATGGCCTCACGTACGGCGTGCCAATATGGTGCTCGTCACGGTCAAAGTGTTATATTTCAGAACAGAACTTGAATGGAAAATATAGGCTAGCTGAGTACATGGGTTTAAACATGTTGCGCTTTCTTTAGAGTTTTAAACAAGGGTATAAGTTTGCCTATTCCTGCTGTGTATATAGGCTAGCTGAGTACTTGGGTTTAAACATGTTGCACTTTCTTTAGAGTTTTAAACAAGGGTATAAGTTTGCCTATTCATGCTGTGTAGCAGAAATTGACAATGAATGAATGTAATTAGTGAATGCATGCAGGTAGAAACGTCTATTCACAAGCTGTTATTACTGACAAAGAGTTTCTTAGCTTGCAGGTGCCAGGGAGTAATGATCTTCATTGATGGGTTAATATAACGGTTCTATTTTTTCCTCACATCTTTCATTGACGATAATAAAAATAATTATACACGAGCGAGTCAGGGAAATGACTTAATACAATATTCAATAAAATATCTGTTTCGTATACGTATAACGGTTTATAAAAATAGAAATACCTATGTAAAAGCCTATCATATGACAAAACATCGAAAAAATATCATTAAAAAAATATTTATCGACAACTTGAAATAACGGAAAGTCAAAATGTACATAATGAGATAGAATATAATATCAATATATTACATCTATATAACACAATAAAATATAAAAAATGAAGCAGGAGGTATTCATAACGACACAAATTATGCTCCCAATATTTTTCAGCATTTTTTGAAGGGAAGAACATTGCGCCTGAACGTTTTTAGCAAATTAAGACGCAGGGCTAACTACTGATTAATACATTGAGAAAACGTCATGGATCAACTTAAGCCAGGCAGGCCTGGGGCAATACTTTCAAAATTACCTAAGTGAACGTAAGTACTTACGCTCTATTTTCTTGTCTATGATTGGTGAATTTTGTTTGAATGGCCGTCAATGATTGGCTTATGAACTTACGATTTCTTCTAATTTTAAATAACTGTTAGGTTCGCAGACTGGATGAACTCACCGATAAGCACGCGGTCAGGACTTTTTTTGAAAGTATGGGCCCTGATCCCTAAAAATATAAAGGATTACAACTCCTTTAGATGAGCTTGAGAATAACCTAATGTGACATTGCAATATATTGCTTCATTTATTGGTTATGTTTTCAAATTACTGTAATATACAACCCTTAATTTCATCTATAGAAAAAAAATGCTACTGTAAAAAACATTGCCAGATAGAGAGCGTCAAAATCTTCATGACATGACCGTTGAAGCAAGACAGACTGATAAAAATGATTTGATATTATGATATTAAATAAATTAATTTTTCGACATTTGATTAATGTAATGACAGAGCTTAAAAAACTAAATTATGCATGCACCGCTAATTGGAAAGCTACTAATATCTGTGCATTTTTTTGGAGAGATTAGATATAAATGAAAAATTTCCTTTTAATCACGTTGCTTTTCAAGAGAGAATATTCAATAATAAACTACCTACATAACAATTATATACTATAATAATATGATATATAGTTATATAAATGTGTTATTATATACCAATTTCGAATATATTGGTATATATTAAGTATAATAATATACTTAATAAAAAATATATGTAAAATAAAATTTTAATGGTGTGAGAGCCAGTTTATAACGTGAACGGAAGCATATCGCTTAGGTCGGCTAAGAAGTTCTCAAAAACATGCTCATGGTATAACATCATAATCATGATATAAATAGTATATAAAATAGTATTTTAGTGAATAAATAATACGCTGAAATTACAATATTTGATATCGAAATAATAATAAACTAACTGTTCCTATTTGTCGTTCATTAGAAATATCACGCAACGCTTTAGTATATACACCCTTTGCGGGAAATTTTTTCCTTAATAAGAAGTTTAATTTCGAGACTCCCGAATTAACACGTATTGCTACATCAGTTGTCACAAGTCTACTGTCAAGCTTGCAAGAACGTCATCTATTTCCAGTTTAGTGTAATTTTTAACGATTTTGTAGCCAAACTTGTCCATAGTTTGGTTACAAGCTGCCTGCACTTCCTGTAGTCCCTTAAGCGACAGCGTGCGCGTCCAGTGCAGCAGATGTTCGCTGGACTTGCGGGAGGTGGTCCAGGCCGTGTTCACCTCTTGGTTCGTGTGGCTCACAATATTATACCAAAAAGTCTGACCTCCACGTGCTCACCAGCACCACCTGCACACAGAGGATATATTATACCAAAAAGTCTGCCCTCCACGTGCTCACCATCACCACCTGCTCAGAGTGGGTATTTCCAGAAATTCATCAACCATCAAGTTCATCAATTACAGCAATTCATCAAACTCCAATTTTAATGGTTATTATCAACTATACGGATTTGCCCCCTCTTACCTAACCCCTAACAAACGCCGTGCTCCTACAACTACCATAATTATGTGCTATGTACCTATCTTCGTTTCTTGCTGTCATTTCCATACCACTTTCCTCGTGCGTGCCCCTATGTGCCGATTTTGTGGTTTACACTCTTTCCAGTGGCATCGCAGCAACCATTAATTTATGCCTATAACACAATGCTGTTGAAGAGCTGTCCCATTCGCCTGACTACCTTCCCGATAGTCCCGCCTTCCCCTGACTACCACCTGTTCGTATGCTGACCTATTATTTAATTTTCCAAACCTATTGAGATTGCATGTGTTAACAATTTTCCTCAAAAGCAGTAGTTTAGCACTAAATCTTATCGAGCAACTGATTATAAAAATTTTTCCCTTTGACTTGAGCTTTAATTTATAATAGCGGTTTCAGCGTTTATTACCACGTTTTTCTTAGCTCGCTTTCGTGTCTGTGATGATCAAATATTGCAATCGATATTTCACCAACTTTCCCATTAGCTAGCGCTCTGAAACTTTTAGGGAAGCTCAGCTCCCGATAACAATACAATATGCAATAATTTGTTGCACGTTTCCAGGCGTATAAACTCTAAAGGAACTCACAAGCAGGGGTTGGAACCTTTAATGCACGTCATCCTCGAGAGGATATTCGTGTTTAGACTGCGTATATCGATGATACGCTTCGTATCATCGATACGTACATCAAGTCAAGTAAATTGGCTCGCAACAACGTGTTTCGTGTGTAGCAACGGACTAAAAATGAGAAAATAAAATACTTAAAAAACTAAAAAGTAGAAAATAAAATGTATAAAAAAAATTTTTAAAGACCACGTTTTTCATGTGGACTCAAAAGTAGAAAATAATTTTTCGGCAGCTACTGATCTCTGTTTGCTTTCATTCTCTTGGTCTTTTGTATTTCAGTTAAAATATTTTACATCTAAAACGAAAAACGTGGGGCGCATCTTCATTTAGGCATGCCTTAATTTCAATTTTGAATTCAACCACTATTTCTAATTATATCAGCAATACACTTATCAAATGTTCAATGAACCATCATATTCATCATATCAAGTAATCACCAAACAATTAAATACATATGCGCCCCACGTTTTTGCGCCCCACGGTGTGAATATACACGCCCGTGCGCCCCACGGTCAGCGGGATTTTACACGTTGAGTTGAGACTTGAAACAAACTACAGCATAACTCTAAATAGTCGAGAGTCTCAGGGCCTAAAATTCGTCTTGACCCCAAATAAGTGAGGAGTTTTAATATTTTTCTCAATGTTATTTAGAAAATTTCATAGGGCCGGATAAACGAAGTTATTTACAATATGGAGCTGGGCCTATACTTTAAAAAAAAAGTTAAGAGATCGTAAGTTCATCCACCAATCATTGACGGCCTTTCGAGCAAAATCCACCAATCATAGACAAGAAAATAGCGCGTAAGTACTTACGTTCACTTAGCGAGTTTTGAAAGTATGGCCCCAGCTAGGGTACGAACTTTTATGTACTTCAGTCGTGATCAATTCCTCTCTATAACACCGCGGCATACGCCATCCTGGCCGGCGATGCAACCATGAGGTAAGTCAATAACTCGACCATTAAAATTGTTTAAAGCCCCAGATGGGAATCTACAGGTAACCTTTTTAGGAGCAAAAATGTTATATAATTGAAGACATGTAACAGAAACTAACCTGGGTGGGTGGAGGTCCTCGTTTCAATGAGATTTGCTCTCCCCGGATGGCTTTGTCAACGAGCTCGTCGTACGACAACCCCACAACCTCTGCCATCAATCGTGACTAGTGGTAATAAGAAGATTGTTGGACAAAGTTTTTAGGGATCATATCGTATAAATTTGAAGCTGCATTTATCGCAATTTTCGAGTTAATTACAAAATAGATTCCAGTCCTAGAAAATTGCAGATAACCATCATAATTAGAATTTTTTCTCTCTGATTGGAGACACGATGCAAAGCTGAACATACTATACCATACATACATGATATGCAAAGTATCTTATAGCTACTGATTGACTTGTCGTAATTGGTTTGAATAATTGAACCGTTTCTAGAGTGATCGAATGAAAGTTGTACCTTAACCTGCTTATACCTTAACCTGCTTATACCTTAACCTGCTTATACCTTAACCTGCTTACCTTAACTTGCTTATACCTTAATCTGCTTATACCCTAACCTGCTTACCTTAACTTGCTTATACCTTAACCTGCTTATACCCTAACCTGCTTATACTTTAACCTGCTTACCTTAACCTGCTCACCTTAACCTGCTTACCTTAACCTGCTAATGTTCTTAACCTAATTGACATAGAATCTGTTAACAGTGAAAACGGATAATTCCGGAAGCACCTAAATAAAGTATCTGTTAAAGTTAAAGATTTACTTTGTAAAAATATCTATAACAAATCAAATGCGTATCAACTTCTATAGTAATGTTACTTTCTTGAATCTCTGTTGACTACAAGACAAATATCATGCACGGTTCATCATGACATTTGTTTTCAAACGTAGGAGAAATTTTCAAAATTCAGGGCTGCAATTAAGTCAATAAAATATTTCAAGTAATTTTAAATAAGGAATTGTAGAAAAAAACTCCAACGCCCTTGCAAGTTATACTCGAAGCAGAAAATCCAACTTTGCATTGATAATTATGACCGTGTTCAATATCACATTCCTATACCTGCAAGTGCGTGAGCTTTCTTCTCGCTGAATGATGAAGACTCATCGCATTTTCTTCTCAATTGTGTGAATTTGTGAATAAAGTATAATAAAGTTTAATTATATAGTATAATTAAGTATAATATAAATAATGTGAATATAATATAATAATTGTGTGAATAAAGGCTAATCGATATATATACTTAAATATTTATAAATAAATATACGATAAATATACTTATAATCGATAAATATACCTAAATATACTTACTGGGTCTAATCGATAAATATACTCAGCAAATTAATTGTACCATTTGTTTTGATTAAACTATTACTTGGTTATCCTTAAATACCCATGTTTGACATAGTTTGTTAGAAGATTTAAGGATATGGAGAAGTTACAACATTTCTAATAAAAATGTGTGTATATATATCACTATTTATTTGTGGTATAGTCGAGTGACTGGACGCGTTAAAGTACACATTCGTCGAGGCGCATCTGATTATAAATTTCCTGGTTTATGATACAATCTAATTTCTCAATGCATTAAGCTCCTAACTATTATTTGATCGCATCTAAACATTAATTTTACCTTTCTTGATGAAGATGCTAATGCCCAATTTTCACCGAATTGCTGGATCTTCCGCGAGAAATCTGCAGTCAGAAAAACGCCAGAGCTGTTATAAGTAAGTAGGTAACGGCAAAACAACACCTCTGTGATTAATGTGTTTCTGTATTTAGAGTATGACGTAGTTTTATTGTCGTAAGTATTTGCATGCATGCTGGTCAGTAAAAATGATTCATGCAATTTAAGGGTTTATTTTTTATTTTAGAACCCTACGTTCTACCAAGTGATTTAGTAACAATTATCAACAGAATTACATAAACGAATGTATGAAGGCAAATGATTTATCTAATGAAACAGTTTGAGAACAGTTTTAGATATTATCGTAACGGAACAAAATAGGGCACTCATGGCAATACATATTCTTCTCTATTGCAATTATTTCGTACAGAATGGAATCAACAATTCATCTTTGACATGACGTGACGGGTGCCCCTCACCTGACGTGACGGGTGTCCCTCACCTGACGTGACGGGTGCCCCCTCACCTGACATGACGGGTGTCCACTCACCTGACGTGACGGGTGTCCCTCACCTGACGTGACGGGTGCCAAACAATAGCTAAAAAGATTTTCCTCATTTATGCTCCAGTAGATGTAACTTAATGCAACTTTGCCGACTCCAACAATACCTAAAAATATTTTCCTAACTAACGAACGGAGCGGTCTGGTAATCTACTCTTATATATTGGCCATTATATACCACCAGTTATTCCCTTCTGTCAAAAGCCGTTAAAACGGTAATTCAGTCGCAGTAATCTTTGATCAATTAGTCATTACTCGGTTTGGCTGAAGGGTTTTAATTGTTTATTATCATTGACAAACAGACAAAATTAGTGAGCAGAATCCTTCTCTAAGTCTTGGGACTAACGTGCGGTGGACCACTCACTCGCATGATGTTAGGTGGGGTAAGGTGTGACCACGCAGTGGCAGCAGGAAGACTGACTCTGAAAATAATGTACTTATCTAAATGAGAAACATTCAACAAATGATTATAAATTGAACATCGATAGTCAAAAATATATCACGCATAGTTACTATCAGAATTAAGATTGTTGCTACACCAGCTGATGGATAATGAACACCTGACTATTATGGAGACAGAATTTTAATACGCTTTCACCATTATAATTCATTGCGAGGAAATTATGAATTATGATAATAAAATACATTTCAATACACATAGAAATTATGAACGCTGCTGGAAAGATGCACGAAAGCTCAGCTGAATAGCTAAGGGTGTAGTGTAGAAATTTTACTCATCATTGATATTCATCATAGACGAATAACGTAAAATTTTTAAATTATTACAAATTGCTGAGCTATTTGCCATGTATTTATGCGACTTCTGCGTCACTAATTCCTGCATGGAGCACAACTGAACGCATTAATCTTGACCGCAATGATCAATCAACTTTTCGATAACTGATTGATCCATTGAATAAGTCGAAATTGTTGCAATGTATTCCGAATGAATGACCCGCATATGTTCAGTATTAAAATGCCTAGCAAATTACGGAGCAGGCAATAAGTCCAGCAGCTATCTCAATCAATCGTCAGTTATGGAAAGATCGGGTTCCAAAGGCCGGATCCCTTGTGAATCAAGTCACGAAAAGTTCAAGAATCGGCAACAGGCCATGGGCCTATGTCTTCAACGCCGACACTTCTATTCTATTCTATTCTAAGGTTGAAAAGTGGAAAGATCCTATAAATTAATTTTACAGTTTTTGACTTTTTCTCTAGATTGCAACATTTGAAAACCATCATCTTGAATGTGAAAAAAATTAATTTACAAGAGGTAGTGATCACGAAAAGTTCAAGAATCGGCAACAGGCCATGGGCCTATGTCTTCAACGCCGACACTTCTATTCTATTCTATTCTATTCTATTCTATTCTATTGCCCAGCGGCCAGCTTGCATGCTGTTTAATTTACATGAGTGGACGCTCGGAAGAGAATACCATTTTCTTTTACAAAAGTTTTCACTGTTTCAGAAAACACAAGATTCAGGGGATGACCATTACAAAATTGCCTCAGGCTCCGTTGTAAGGAAAATTGTAAATAAAGAAGCAATGATTCTTCCGTGAAATAGGATTGCGCTGAAATTTGGCAACGAAAATTAAGCGTTTAGACTTTTAGTAAATGAAAAATGTTTAGGAAGTAAGCAGACCACGTCAATAACAACAAAAGTTTATGAAATAAGTAATACAAATATTTTATAAATCAGTCCAGAATCGAAAACCACGAAAGAGTATCTATTAGCCTGATCACAAATGATAGAATTAAAAAATCTATCAATACTGTAAAGCAAAAGATAATATTTTCACTATAACGATTTTGTTATTCCAACAAAGATCAGGGGCCACGCTATAAAATAAAAGAAACTGCGCTGCGACTCATCCACGAGATAACACTTTTAATTAACGCTTCGAGTCACTGACATTTGGAATAGCCTCCCTGATTATATCGTTGACGCTCCGAGTATGAACGCGTTCAAGAACAAACTAGATAAAGCTATGGAAAAAAAATGTTTAGACTTGAAATGCCTAGCACCATATCGAACCTGTTGGAAGTCTAGTAGCTATTTCAAACGATCGTCCGTTTCGAAGATCCCTTCAAAGGACATGTATTCAGATCTCCTGTGAACACGTCACGAAAAGTACAAGTTTCGGCGACAGGCCACGTCCGGCCTATTCTTCAGCGCCAATACCACTATGATATGATATGATATAATATAACACTTGAATACCAACCTGTTAATAGTTTAATGTTAATAGTTAATAACAACCTCTCGTAATAGTTTCGGGAGTATTATTGGCATAAAACAATATTCTCACCAGAGAACCTCGTCTAAAGGTCAGCAACGAATGCAGTATTTAAAAGACAACATAACCGACAAGAAACATGACTAGTTTCAATAAATATAATAACTGATAATTTAAAGTTTTTTTAATCATATTTATAATTATAAGTATGTAATTCTCGATAGTTCTAGTACGTACGATAGTTCAACTTGAGCCCTCTGGCTACATCGTAAGGATTCATAGCCTCAAGCAAGCCTATTCCCTTACTGCCGCGCTCTTACGTTGCCGTGCCGAATACTTTATCGAGTCTTGTGTTAAAATTAATTAATTCACTAGATAATTAGTTTAATATAATAATTATTTCATGTATATCATGTAGAAGCGTATTCGTTCTTATTTAAAAGTAGATTGATAGGAATTTTGTCATGTTTTCATGCCGACTCAGCATAGGGATAGAGTAGGTAAAATCAGTATAGCCACGGTCTCATAATGCTGACCCATACTATTTATTTATATTCTCATTAATAGGAGTGCCAACCTTATCATTATTTAGGTCATTATACCAGCCTCGTGTATAATTTATGAGTTAGATATTCAGGTTGGTATTCTTCAACAAAGTTTAAATAATGTAGGTCATTTATTAACTTTGTACGTAATTCTTGGTGTTAAATTTCGGTGAGGGTTTCTTATTTAATTAATAATGTTTGTGAATTAACCTAAATCATACAAAATGTTCCAGTTAATCCTAATAATTATCCTGTATTGTGGCTTAAATTTTATTGTGAAAGTGATTCATGATCCTTCGGACCAATCTGAATATTTAAAAGAGTGAATCATAGATAAACCAATAAATGTACTAATTAATTAATTTTCAGCGCATTTAACTAACGTACATTGCTTTCTGAGGCATCGTCTGTACACATTTATTTTACATTATTTGTACATTATTAATTTTAAATTATCTCTATATATATCATACTGGCATAATTTCATGCGGTATTCACTGAAAACACATTTTTTACAGTCTTGCGCTCCAACGGCTCTCAAAACACACACTGTTAGAAAAATTACCGTTTACGGTATTACCGGCGTTTCAGATGGCCGGTTGGCACCTGAAAAGAAACACCGTGTCGCCGTTTTTATTCTAATTTAATACTAGAAATCCGTAAAACATCTGATAAAAACGGCGAAACAGTTTATTTTCACGGGGCGACAGGCCATGGCACTAGAACGCCAGTGGAACGCCGAACGTTGGCACTAGAACGCCATGGCACTAGAACGCCAGTTTTTCACCGTTTTTAGCGCATTTTCTCATTTATGAAAAAATGCACTATTGTACTCGCCATGTTCGTCTGTCCGTCCGTCTGTCTGTCCGTCCGTGACTTCATGTTTTTGTCGACGAGAAATTGCGCTCTCTGTCACTCACTGCAGTGAGTACTGAGTTATATTTTTCCTAACAGTACACGATTTATTCGTTATGCTTCTGAGTAACAGAACATGTATAATATAACGCATCAACGTTTTTCGTTATCTATTGTCACGCACGAAACGATCGCCAACGTTTGCTCACGTGTCTTTACGACAGCTAAGCACGAACACGTGCAATGGCCGCCGTGCGTGCCAAATATCTTATGATAATCACGATGACCAGCACGCATGCATTCAGTAAACGGAGTCATTCATACTTATTATTATATTTTTCGTACTAATATTTTTCTCTAATATTCTAATAATATGTTTGAAAAACTTTTCGACCAATATTCCATGTTCATTTTCTTAGGTGAGTGATGACATATTATAGGGTTGGAACAAATATACGTGCTATAAACGTATCGGTAATTAATAATTCGATTTTTAATGAAATAGAAAAACACAGCAAGGTAGAAAAGTGGAAAGATCTTAAAAATTAATTTTACAGTTTTTGACTTTTTCTCTAGATTGCAACATTTGAAAACCATCATCTTGAATGTGAAAAAAATTAATTTACAAGAGGTAGTGACTAACAGTACACGATTTATTCGTTATGCTTCTGAGTAACAGAACATGTATAATATAACGCATCAACGTTTTTCGTTATCTATTGTCACGCACGAAACGATCGCTAACGTTTGCTCACGTGTCTTTACGACAGCTAAGCACGAACACGTGCAATGGCCGCCGTGCGTGCACAATATCTTATGATTATCACGATGACCAGCACGCATGCATTCAGTAAACGGAGTCATTCATACTTATTATTATATTTTTCGTACTAATATTTTTCTCTAATATTCTAATAATATGTTTGAAAAACTTTTCGACCAATATTCCATGTTCATTTTCTTAGGTGAGTGATGACATATTATAGGGTTGGAACAAATATACGTGCTATAAACGTATCGGTAATTAATAATTCGATTTTTAATGAAATAGAAAAACACAGCAAGGTAGAAAAGTGGAAAGATCTTAAAAATTAATTTTACAGTTTTTGACTTTTTCTCTAGATTGCAACATTTGAAAACCATCATCTTGAATGTGAAAAAAATTAATTTACAAGAGGTAGTGAACCAATGTTGGCGTTGAATTTAATTGATTAAGATTACGTATTTGACCCTCACTTCACGTTATTCGCAATTTGATAATAGGGCGCTGGATATCCCATATGAATATTGTGGATCATAATGCCACACATATATTTTAAAGATATTTATCACCAACTATAAAAGGAAGTTGAATAAATAGGAAATAGACTTAAAAATATGCAGAAAATTGACGTAAAAATATTCACAAAATAGGCGTAAAAATATCCAGAAAAAAATCTTAGGAGACAATACGGTATTGAAAATTTCAGCGATCTGACAGATATTTGAGTATTTACCCCTTCTGAATCTGAAACAGTAGTAGAACGCACAAAAAAGAAGCCGAAATTAGTTCAAAAACACCAACTTTTTCTTAAAAAATACCATCAGATCGATGAACTCCTCACAACCACCGTCTATGACGAAATTTACTTCAATTTATGTAACTTCCCTTATAAATTTTAAAATCACCGCCAATTCTAATCCTTGGGTATAACAAAATAGACGATTTTTTATCCCATATAAAACTTTTGACGAAGATAAAAGTCATTAAACGCATTGCGCTGCCTGAGCCGACGAGTGCTTATCGGCGAACGGTCCTCGAGGTTGTAAACAGCGACGTTTCCAGCAGACGTGAAGGGAACTGATTGCCGATCGAACGAGTCGATGGGTGGCATGTCGACCGAGTTCAATCACAACATTAGTTGTGACAAATGCTTCTGATATTTGTGTGATACATTGATTATATGTGTACCAAAAGCAAAATCTATGTTAAACTAATGAAATGATAATGAATAATAATTTTAAATATTTAATGTTATATAAAGGCGTTTAGGTAGGACCTAATGAACAAATGTTTTTGTTATTTGTGTAAAATATTCATTGAAGTTGTACAGAATTAAATATGTAATGCTATATAAAGGCGTTTAGGTAGGACCTTATGAACAAATAATTTTGTTATTAGTGTAAAATATTTAATATAGTTGTACAGAAAACAAAATAAATTTGATCAAACTAATGGAATAATGATAAATAAAATTAGGATCTTAGCACAATATTGTTCCTATATCGTATTTATGAAAAGTACTTTTGATATCACCGATACATGGTTGTTCATAAATTTTGAAAGTAATCAATAATAATAGAAATAATTAATGATTACTGTTTTTTTAAATAAAAACACTTCGTTCCAAGTGTAGTTTTGTTTCTGAATTTTGACACAAATGTTTTTGAATTTTAGTACCGGATCGAATTTGAATTTCAATTCAGAAATTACAATGGAATAATTTTAGAGAACATGTGTAGTTACAAATTTTTATCAGGAATTACTTGGCACTAAAGTCCCAAGTAATTCACGTGGCTCAAAAATTCAGTGTTTACACGCTTTAGTAATTCAGTGTCATTAAAGTGTGTCGTGCGCCCATGTGCTGTTGTATTGTTTAAAAAAAGTCGTACTTTCTTTTGTTAGATGATTTATTCTTGATGAAAAAGAATTCCAACTTTTCATATATAAATGTTAAATTGCTAAACCGGTAATAACACAGCTGGCGGCGCACTACATCGATCGAGTCGTTGTAATGCATTCATTTACTGCGGCAGTTCAGAAGTCGAATAGTTCGGCGAGAAACTTAAATATGCATCAAGGCTTGCTTGTACATGACACAAATAAAATTCTAATCAAGTGCAATATGTTCCGGTCATACTTTTATGAAGACATTGTCTATTTGTAATTTACTCTATATATACGTAGATTTTTGTGCAGAAATAGCGATAATTAATTAATTGGGGCGCTGTGGTAAATGGACAACCTGCACAATTAATATGTTAAGTGTGAAATGGACCCAAGAGTTCCTCGAGTTTGTTGAACTTTTACTTACGCACGTCGTGATTTTCAACAGAAAGTTATTCAAAAGTGGTGACTTCTAAGATAAGAGGAGACATGCTGGGATTATTGCATCAACTTTTCTGGGTAATGTAGAGGTCGAAATTAAGAAAATCAAGGATTATACTTTTAATTAGTTGTTATATGGTCATTGTGGAATGTTATTGTGCGTAACGAGAAGGATAGGTAACCGAACTTCAGATCAAATCGAATGGAATTCGGAAACGAATACAGGAAAAAACCTTATTGCATTCGCCGTAACACGTGTCATTGCACTTCGAATGATTAATGGGACGGAGCTCAAGCCGAAGAATGATTTTGTTTGATTTCTAAAAAAACACTAGTATAAATAAGTCAAACTATAATTGATTCGTCATAAAGTTTTTTAAGCTGAGAAGTTTTCTATTAAAAGCAGTAAGTTTTATCATTTACAAAGTATCGTTATCAGTGTTCAAATTGTTTATTAGGAATGGTAGATGGTTGTGAAGTATCAAAACTCTCTTAAGCACTGAAGTCTTTAACAGTATCGATGCAACCAAAGTAAATTGGAAGCTTCAGGCTGCTACATCGATTTTAGCGCTTATATATAGAGTGCGAGTACTCTACCACCTATGACCCGGGGTCATAATACAGTGGTATTATTTAACCAACACGTGCCATCGATTTGAAAAATTATAGAATTTTAGGAGGATATTGTAAATGGAAATTATAATTAAAACGTATAAGAAATAGTGGTGATAGAAGATTCGAGACATCGTTGTTAAGAGAACTCTAATTAATAAAATGGAAGAGTTGTATATGTTGTCGATGTTATATCTATTGTAATAAAAACTCTTCTAGTATTAATTAGAAATTCTTGATACAAAAGTGATCAAATTGTGATTTGAAAGTTTGATGTGATGCGTTAGGATTCGACCGATCTCATTTATTAAAACAATTTTATTCCTGAAAAACTAAAGTGTGGATTGAAACCATGTATTTCCGGTGAACCTGCTAGTTATCAAATTTATTGGGTGAATCCTTTGGAATTTAGTTAACTGCATTCTCATGTCTTCGAAAAAACTTGACCAGTGCCTAGAAAATGTAGCAAGTTTTGCTCTGGTAATAATTAAGACAATAATTGAGAATTAATATGTCTCAGCCTTTCGATAAGATTTTACATTATAACTGATAGCATTCAACTTGAAGTCCTGTATTTTTCTAGTACCACAATTAGAATCTTATAATAATGCAGAAATATATTTTTCCTGTGTTAAAAATTCAGTATAAGTTATGAATCTAAATGCAGAGAAAATATCAAGATATACTCTGGCAGTTATTATTTTAAAAACTTAATTAGAGGCTTTGATCTTTCTCTTGATTAGACTTGTAGCTTTGAACTACTGAGCCCTTCTCAGAAAAATCTTATGTGGCGTTATGATTAAATTAATTAATACTAATTCACAGTTAAATTGCTGATTAATTTTCGATTTGAGGAATCTAAAAATATAAATTAAAATCTAGGTTAGAGTGATATTTTCGATAAATTTTGTGATAGAATTCAGTCCCGATCACCGAGTTTTCTGAAGCAACTTAAAATATCTATATATTCTCGTATAATTAGTTCTCCATATGATATCGGGCGGAAACACCATCACAATTCTCGCTAATTCATGTTATTCTTTTTTCTTAGATGGACACAAATTTCTTCACTAACGATATGGTTGCAGCGGAGTAGGAAAGCTAATGCACAACAAAAAACACTTCGCGACAACTCCACGCGACGAGCGGCAGCTCCACGCGTACAAGCGACAACTCCACGCGTACGAGCGACAACTCCACGCGTACGAGCGACAACTCCACGCGTACGTGTGGCAACTCCACGCGTACGAGCGACAACTTCACGCGTACGAGCGGCGACTCTACGCGTACGAGCGACAACTCCACGCGTACGAGCGGCAACTCCAATACGAGCGACAACTCCACGCATACGAGCGGCAGCTCCACGCGTACGAGCGGCAACTCCACGCATACGAGCGACAACTCCACGCGTACGAGCTGCAACTCCACGCGTACGAGCTGCGCGCCAGAACAACACTCATGGAATGATTTTTTTTGTCAGTCATGAACTTCCTGTAACTGCTTGATCGATGTTGTGCACACTCAAAACTTTAAGTAATTGTTTGAATTAATAAACATTACTACTGTAATCTCTCTAAAAAAACTTTTTCGTTCCGAAAGGAGTTATTGTAGTTTCAATTAAGCAAGAGTTAGAAAAACTTTCGAAATATCTAATCTAACTTTTTTATATCAAAAGTAATTTGTCTCGACGGTTCTACGTATTATTAATTTAATTGTACGTGGTGAACTTTATTGATACCCGCTACATGTATGTGCGTGTGTGTGTGACCACGTATACCAATTTGGCTGTAGATCTTACTATTGCATTAATTTTTCTTCTACAAGCATGACGCCTCGATACATTATTATTTTCTGTAATAAATGAGGATCACACTTCTATATTTATTTATATTTTACAAGCATTAGGCTGCAGTATATCAGTATATTCTATGTAATATGTTAGGATAACACTTCTATATTTATTTATAATTTACAAATCTGAGGATGTATATACATCATTTTTATTTTATTTCACAAAGACGAAGCTGCAAAACGTACATCAATATACTCTCTTTAATATATTAGGATAACACTTCTATATTTATTTATAATTTACAAATATGAGGCTGTATATAAATCAATATATTATATATATAAGGAGCACACTTCTATTTATATTTTATTTCACAAACATGAGGCTGCAAAACATCAATATATTCTCTGTAATATATTGGGATAACACTTCTATATTTATTTATAATTTACAATAATGAGGCTGTATATAAATCAATATATTATCTGTAATATATTAGGATAACACTACTATTTTTATTTTTTTTTTACAAACATGAGGCTGCAAAACATAATATATTCTGAGGCTATAATTATACTGCATCGCAGAGCCAGTCAATATCTGGGGGCTCAGGTTGCTAGAAGAAAAATGTGTTGCTGTGCAGTTTTACGTTAATAATTGTAGCCAATTTAATTAATCTTATTAAAAGCTGCTCTGATGCGAACTGAAATTTTTTATTTTTGGAGGAAAATTATCAGGAAATATTTAGAGGCGGATAATATCATAATTGTTTTAAGATCGGCAATTATATGACCATTAATTTTTAATACAAAATTTTACCCAGGACACTAGCGACTGAAACATGAAAAATAATACGCTATATGGATCGTAC
This sequence comes from Hyalella azteca, assembly GCF_000764305.2. Classification (NCBI taxonomy): domain Eukaryota; kingdom Metazoa; phylum Arthropoda; class Malacostraca; order Amphipoda; family Hyalellidae; genus Hyalella; species Hyalella azteca. Next base: position 92,660 of record NW_025941603.1, read on the forward strand.
CTTTTTGTTTTGTTCATGGTTTCAGACCTTTCGTAAAAACACTAACTTTCCAGATTTAAAAATGATTGTCGCCTTTTTGATGTTTTTCAGTCCGTGAACATCCACAAACTTTTACACAATGAATTTAAAACTGTACGTGAATTTTCAGCCATAGAAGGGGTCAATGATTCCTTGTGAGCGTTTGCTCCCGCAACTCTGTAGTCACGAACATCAAACATTTCCATTCAGTTCAAAAAAATATAACTCAGTACTCACTGCAGTGAGTGACAGAGAGCGCATTTTCTCGTCGACGAGAACTTGAGGTCACGGACGGACAGACAGACAGACGGACATGGCGAGCACAATAGTGCATTTTTTCCATAAATGAGAAAATGCGCTAAAAATTGCACGCCGCATTCATCCAGTCGAGTTACGGGACCATCTTTCATGCCGTCGAGAGCATTTAAATTTTTAAAATTTAAATCTAATTTTTTCAGTTGCTCGACTGAATCTCTACTAATAGTGCGTACAAAATTATCATAATATTTATTACATTTTTCATTATATTTCTATTATATTTTATTATAGTGGGTACATTCAGAAAAATTAAAGGTTCAAATCGTCAAATAGTGACACGTTTTTTTACTCTGAAGAGCGTGAAAAGGCATCGCAATTTGGATAACATCTCGCTCATTTTTGAGAGTATTCTCCCCATTCGTAAACCTTACATAACTTCTTCATGCATTTTGTTGATAAGAAATGGATTGCCCGGTATACTGAAAACCGAATTATTCCAAGTTAAAACTCTAATAATAAAACACTGTTTACATTATAAAAACATTACAATAAAACACTATGTACACTGCAATATACCAAGTTGTGATTATCAAAGTTCGCGTTAATGATACTCGTGTTCTCGATTTACAATTGTATGCTTATGAAATTTATTCATACACATAAAATTATTCGTTACATATGGAAGTAAATTAAAGCGGAGAAAAATCTTAATCCATTCACTCCCTTGCCAGCAATGTTAACAGCTCGAAATATCGTTAGCATCTGAAAGATTTAATTATTAAATGGGTATAATGAAACTATCTTATTTTCCAGGCAAACTTTCTCTATTGGTTATATAATAAAGTTATACAGATATACGGATATACGACCGGCATTGCCGCGAGTCCGGCCGTAAAATTGTCCGAGGCGTCAGTAATGGAATGCTCAAGAGGAAGAAAAGTAAAAAAAAGAAAGAAAGAAAGAAATAAAAGAGAGATTGAAAGAAGAAAAGATTGAAAGGAAACTTCTCCAGTTGACTGAGTTGTCATAACGGGGTCTAGATGGGTCAGCGCAATAACGGTAAATTTCTGGGTGGGCATGAGAAGAGCCTTTTCAATGACTCCAATTTAATGGACTGAGAGCAAACAAATTTTAATGCTTTAAATTTGTAACTAATTGAGTAGATAGCATTAAATCAATTCATATACAAGATAGCTACTAATGTTTATTTCATTAAAAAATCTAGTGTAAAATTTATAGAATCCTAATCCGTAAAAAATTACTATGATTTATTTGATACGCTTCAACTTGACCATTGCTGACGCTGGTCAAGTTGAAGTGGAGTACAAAGTCAAGTTGAAGTGGAGTACATTCCATTAATTGCGCCGATGAAATTATACATAGATTTCTAAATAATTTATAGATTCAAATATTAGTACATTTTACTTAGAAAATTTTATTTTAGTATTCGCATTTGGTAAATTAATTTACTTTTAAAAAGTGAACCAATTAACAAGGGAAAATCATTATTACAGGGGAAATTTACATGACTAGTTTTCCAATCACAGTTGTTGTAATGCAATTCTCCAGGTCAAAGCTTGAACGTCTTGGAACATATACATGACCGCTCCTACCATATATTAAATAATTTTGATTACAATAGATTTACACAACTCTATTTTTGACGTCTATATTTTTATTTCACTTCTTACATCTTAATTTCTATCACATGCAAATTTATTTGAGTATGTATAGAGGCAATGGGCCTATTTCTTCAGTGCCGTCATTTCTATTATATTCTTAATATATACTGAAGTGCCTATATATTGCACGTAACTTTCGGGAGTAATCTCCATAATACGAGCAATTTTTTATGTTGTTATGCGGCAAATTCGCCCCCAGCTGCGAATTTAAATCTTGAAGCGCCTTTCAATAACACTTGAGTGCGCTTGATTTCTGAGACCATCTGCTACTATTAGTGATAATATTTTTTAGTGATAATACTTTTTGGTGATAATATTTCCATTCAGTTATTTTGCATTAGCGATTGTGGGACGTACAAGTTCGCGAGTATTTGCATGATTTGCATGAGCTGTGCTGTTGTGTTCTCAGAGTAACGGTAGACGCAAAAACATTTTACGCGCAATTATAGAAATAAATTAGCAGTTTATTAAGCAGACTATACGGTATAAGACGCGCGAAGACTATATACAATAAGATGAACCTTATAATAATGTTATTTTTCAAATTAGTTCTCTAAGAGCAATATTTGGTAGCCGTGTATCGTATTCGAGATCATATTCATTGTTCTTCAAGTAAGCGTGACACTAACGATTATATTGGACAATATTTTGCACTTGATAACCTATTGGTTGTTATTAGTGAACGATGGTGTTGTTCTTATCATAACATCGGGCTCGTATCTCAATTTAATATTTACTGGAAAATAAGATAAACAGCTAACCACAACAAAATGAAAAGGAACAGCAGTAAAAATGCTGTTCCTTTTTTAAGCAATTAATCATCAACATAATTAATTAAATGCTGTTCCTTTTAAAAATTAATCATCAACATTAGTGTTGATGATTAATTTAAAACAAGATTCGTACATCAGAAATGAATGGATTATCTTTGATTGAATTTACGCATGTAACCTTTTTAATTAATGTCACGATAAGTGTTTATGACTCACGTTCAAGTGTTGGGTTATATATTGACCGGCGGGGATGAAGAAGCGAATATTATAAGCAAAAGAGTTCATTCCTGTCACTTATTACACAGGAATCAAGGGTCCATCTGGATGCTTTGGAAATCCCCTTGACATGAAGCAAGGGCACAATTTCTCTCGTGCTTACTGCATGAATTGTAGCAGGATACTTTCTGATGCTGTCGGTGTTTAGCCAAATGCTTTGGAAGACGACGATTAAACATTTGTGACCATGCTGAACTAATATGGTTTGGGAATAATTTCTCGTAGCAGCGTAAAGAAAACACACCTCATGAATGTGACAAAACATACCACGCTTCACGCTAGGAAGCGTTAAGAGAAGGAGAGGGAGCTCAGACGAAGGTTGCGACCAACCCGCGCGGCATGACCGGCTGAAAAAAACTGACTGAAAGAAATACTGTGGATTCACTGCAAAAAAAAATTCTGCAATATCTATGCTGCATGATGGAAATTAGAAAAGCATAGGTATTGAAGATTTTTTTGCCGTGAATCCTCAGTATTTCAGCTATTTCTTGCTTGTGTAGTTGTACTATGTTAAAAATGTTGATAGCTGTTTGTGGACTAACGCAGGAAATTAGTCATGCTAATAAATGCATAGAGATCATCGCGAGCAAAATGCTAAAAGTTAGTGAAGTGGTACTACCCAGAATTTTTTATTAAATCAGAGTTTATGTGCAGATAGGCCTTCCTTGATAAAGGTTTAATAAACATACGAATATATTAGAGCATACACCTTCCAGTCTCTGAATGGTTTGCGCCATGATTATTTTAATAGCGGTTTCAGGGTTTATTAGGCCGTACGCCTGTCGCCGATTCTTG
>NW_025941604.1:0-1312 GCF_000764305.2 Hyalella azteca
TATACTCAAATTAAATTATTATATATATTTTATATATTATTATGTTATTACTATGTTATTTTCTTGAAGCTTGAAGAAAATAAGTCAAACGCGCCACCACTGTTTGCTCATGCAACTCATCTGCATTAATAAAACAAATAAATACGTTTTTAAGGGACGAAATATGGGGGACGAAATATATAAAGGGACGAAATATGGGGGACGAAATATATAAAGGGACGAAATATATAAATTGAAATTTAGTTTGTCATCATGGAGATATAATAGTCTTGACACCTGGCGAAGGCCATGAGGTTTTGATGGTGAAATATGTGGAATCCTTGTACCATGGTTAGAGTTAGAGTCATTAGACTATAATAATATGTGGTCATGATTCTATGCGAGGATCATAAGGTTATGATGACATAACATGTGGAGTCATGGTATCATGATTAGAGTGATTATAGAATATAATAATATGCCGTCATAATTCGTTGCGATGATCATGATGTTATAATGACGCAATATGATTTGACGCATGGTGAAGGTCATTAAGTTATAATAGCACCGTATATGGAGACATGACTCTTGACGAGGATATTAAGGTTATGATTGAACAAGTCATGATTCATGGGAAAATCTCGGATTATTCATGACGTAAGATGTGAAGTCATGGTCATAAGTAGGACTAATCACATGATTACATGGTGAACTATGTGGAGAGTCACACAGCTAACAAATTTTCACATAGTTGATCGATCACGCATTAGATTTGTGGCTTCAACATTTTTCCAGCCTTTGTTCAGAATTTTTTTCTGCCCTTATATCAAAAGGTTTAGAAAAAATTGTTTTAGCAGTGTTCCACTACTTGATCTTACAGTTAAAACATGCAGCCGTTATTCAAGCCATTTTGCCTACTGCTGCTAAAACAGCTGTTGCAGTCATTGTTCTAGCAGTTATTAACAGAAGCTATTTTAGTTTCGATTTCAGTAGTTTATTGCAGTGTTGTTTCGGGATAACTTTAAACAATTGTAGAACAAATCTTGAAAAAGATATAACTCAGTACTCACTGCTGTGAGTGACAGAGAGCGCATTTTCTCGTCGACGAAAACTTGAGGTCACGGACAGACGGACGGACAGACAGACAGGCGGACATGGCGAGCACAATAGTGCATTTTTTCCATAAATGAGAAAATGCTCTAAAAAGATAAGGTGGCAGTGATTCCAGCAGTTGCTGGAACTGTTGCTCACAATGGTTTTTAAGTTAGTTTTTCCTACTTCGGTTTTCTAAGTTCTCTTGCGGTTGCTCGTGGCAGTTATTTATGAAGTTGTT
>NW_025941605.1:0-723 GCF_000764305.2 Hyalella azteca
CATAGTTTGCAAATGGGGGCACCGCCCCCCAATGGGGTAACTTTGACCACCTAATGGCAGCCGTGATGGGGTAACATTGACCGGCTTTGAAATTAAGTTAAAATTACAATAGGCACTTATATAACATATTTTATGTTTGATATACCTATTAACGTTTTTTTCTTTATGTTTCAGACTGAACAGAGTCTTATATATGGTAATTTTAACTTAATTTCCAAACCGGTCTATGTTACCCCATCACGGCTGCCATTACAGCCCGACGCAAAAGGTTAGCCCCACCCCTTTAAAACATCATAACACATCGAGTTTTGCAAGTTTTATTGTGCAAATTGTGGCAAACAAATCGTCTTGGTCTCAGTAATCAAAATACAATAGACTGTAGTGAAAATGTAATTAGTAACGGAGAAAATGAAAAGCACATGTTTTTGCACCGACGCAAAAGGTTAGCCCCACTTTGTACACTTTGACATTTTAGGCAAAAAAAAAACATACGTCAGCTGCAAAACTAAAGATTATTTACCGATATGCTCCCCGTTGGCTTTGAAGACATCCAAGCACCGCTTTTTCATGCCCTGAGACAATCTACGGAGGTAGTTTGGGTCCAGATTGGACCAGGCGGCTTGAATGGGGCCCTGGCATGCTTGTGAGCCTCGGTCAATTGGGGGGCCTTGTTCATCTTCACGTATTGGAAGATGCCGGAGGACGCGAGGGTGCGAGAGACGG
>NW_025941606.1:0-981 GCF_000764305.2 Hyalella azteca
TAGAATCGCTCCTGATTTTCACAACCTATAAATTTTTTGTAATCGAAAGTAGGAAATTGTTTTTTTGTTTGACTTTCCCTTGCGCGCGCAGCGCTCGTTGCCACGCCTTCTTCGTGACGAGAAAAAGCTCGCGAATTTCCCACGTCGCGTGGAACTCGCGAGAAAAAAATCTCGTTTAATTTAATCTCAAGAAAATCTGTATCGCGAAAACTAAACTAAAGCTGGAATTATAATGAATAAAACCACTAATTATTCAAGCTTGATGATTTAAAATCAACAAAAGAAATAAATTACATATGCTCTGAAACTAAATGTATTTATTAGGTTTCACATTATTTTAAGAAACATTTATCATAACTAATCGATATAAAGAAAAAAAACTTTATTTAAACTTATATGCAGCGGCAGCTACAATCAATTTGAGCTTTAGGATATATGTGGAATTCAACGCCTTTAAATAACAATATATGTGCTATATAAAAGTCGCTGAATATCAATATTTGAGATGACAATTTTCCTGGAATATACATCCACGTGAAATAATAGCCTGAACATTTGTGAGACGTGCGGGTGGTATAAGTACATATGAAATAGAACTATGATTCACTTTTTGTTGTTATTATTGACATTATTGATTTCTAACTGAATTCTTTGAGAATTTTAGGCGTGAAGAATTAGTTTGGGGTCTCTTGTTTTTTTTCAAGTCTTTCGATTTATTACGAAAGGTAATTAGAAAGGACTTTCCATTGTATTAACGTAAAATAATTAAAAAGGCCTCTGATACTTACAAAAGGTAATTAAAAAGGCCTGTAGTATTAACGTAAGGTAATTGATAAGTCCTTTGGTATTTACGAAAAGTAATTAACAAGTCCGTTCGGTTAATCAGAGAATGCGTTCGCAAAGGTGAAAGGGCCACAGAGTTCGCGGTCGTAGGAATGTTGGGTCCAACTGTTGGAATGTGGGAATGGAGGGTGAGGCATT
>NW_025941607.1:0-2878 GCF_000764305.2 Hyalella azteca
TGGGTAAGCTTGTGCCGTGTATTAAGGTAGGCCCGTGTTCTCTTCAACAGGTGCTAGTTAGAGTTCGAGTCAGGCAGGCAGCTTGAGTTAGGCAGGATTTTTAAGGATTAATGATAAAGAGCCAATTAAATAAAGTGATCAATTAAAGTGATTGAAGTGATTAATTAATGTGATTAACAATCATAACTCAAAACTCGGATGTGGGGCCGCATTGGACTGGTCTTCAGAGGCCCCCGCAAATTTGAAAAAAAAGGTAGACCCGCCTTGCAACAGCATACATAGCGCTGAATTATGCAGTAATCTATCATAACAGAATCACCGTTAATTTTCTTAGGCTTAGAAGATGCTCATTAAAATTTGCGTTCAAGTGGTCTTGAAATATCGACCCTCTTAATTTATTTTTCTTTGAACTTAATTTCCCATTTGCATAGAATAAATCGCAAGGAACAGGAATCTTGGACAGGAATCCGTTGTATTTTTGGCTAAGTGCTAAATAACTGTTTGCGATATGTGTATAATTGGCCAAGTGTTAAACAACTGTTAGACTAATTTTTCTCAACTTAACATAGAATTAGCGGTAGCTGATGGACAACTTTCCAATTAGAAAGTCTTGCTTTAAGAGTAGATCGTAATTTTCGTAATTTCACGCAATTACGTGACACACTCTTGTCTTATTCTAATTTAATTGCTGGTGTACTTTCTTGTATTTTAAGCATTCTATCTAAGTTCGAGATTTCTTCTCGGTAGTCACTTTCAAGTGCAAAAATCAATTGTTTCCATCGTATCACTAATTTTAATGTAGCATGAATATATGAAAAAAATAATATATAGCATGAATAATTGATGAAAATATGTAGCATTTAGTAGCGGGTTATGTTTCATTTATTGTTGTTTCACCAAAACTCTTCCGTCCATTTGCCAACAAACTAATGAACACGGTAGAGGTATGAGCTCCATTAAAAGCGTAGCATTTGATTTCTGCTAACTTGATAATTTAAATAAAAATTCCAAACAAACTTCGACTCATTAAATACCGGTTGGTTCCCGCGTGAGGTCCGGCAATACTACTGGCAAGGCTGAAGTTGCGGAGAGAAAGGCGAGTTGCGGAGGCCTTGAGAGCCTTGACGTTGGTAAATGTAAAGAGAGCCTCGAGGCGAGTAGACTGCGGGCGATGGGTAGATTGTCCAATGTCCAGCCGGCTGAAGAAAAATCTACCTAACCTGCGGAGCACTAGAAGATGGGTGGATAGATAGATGGTGAACTAATTTTCCAAGGGATGGAGGAAAATATTCTAGGAAATAACACACTCGGCATGAATTAATGTCCATGACTTCATTAAATTATTAAACCGGGATATGGCTGAGATCGGATCTGGTCATCCCCTTGAATTTGACTTGGAATTGGCAAATGCGATTGTGCGTGTTCAATTGAAAACTAATTTTGCTAATATTCTCGCTTATTTCTTATGATTCAAGTTTTTCCATTTATTTCGATCCCTTTGGAAATCCACAACTTACCTTGCACGAAAATCCCAACATTTCGCATTCAACACTTGCTTGTAATTTCAACATCATAACTTTGGCTAAGCAAAAAGCTCTTATCATTAGCCTAATTCTCATCGTATAACAAAATCCACATCGTAGAGCAAAATCTACATCGTATAAACCAAATAGAAGTTAAGGTTTGATGCCGGCCAGCAATTCTGGCCGAGTCTTCGACTGGGGTTAGTATGGGGGCATTTTCTTCTCTGCCGAGCAGCATTTTGTACGTGTCGAGTTTGTTGACAAAATTTTCCGGGTTTATTCGTGAAATTGATTCTCTTGTGTGATGTGCTTCTTATTCTGTTGCTTCTTCTTTTTTTTGCTTCTTTCCTCCCTTCGGTTTGGTTTATCTTATGGAATAGATTTCTCATATTCATTCTGGAAACTCCATTGAACCGTTCGTGATACTTTTTGCTACATTATTAGGAATTCCTACGCCGTTATTTGATTTTCATCTTTTCTATGCTAAAGTTTATCTAACATCGGAAATTTTGAACTGTTTCATTAGAATAATTTTTTCATTTTAGCTTGTTTGGTTTGCATTTCAATTATCCGACATTTACCGATGCAACGTACTTTAGTTTCCCGCGTTTCATCACTTTGCAAACTGAACTTATTTAATATTATCCTTAATTAACTGGCTTTAGCGTCATGTAGGCAGTATAATTACAAAGCATAGACTCGTAGGAGGGCCGGTGCTTCTCATTTGAGAAAGTCTTCATCGTTCGTCACGTGTAGGATTTACTGCGGGAACCAAACGCCGCTTGCCCTCGTATACGAAGCAACCAATGCACGTGCGCTGCGTCAACGTGCGTGATCGGTGCAGCGTACGTAATTAATTGTAGTGTGGAATGTTTTTGTGTGTAATGTAAATATTTTGTTTATAAGTGTACATGCTTGTTTTGTGAATACTTATAGTTGATAACATTTTACGGATCTGTGGTATTTCCTAATCCATGCAGGTGATCCAACTTAGTTCACATTGAAAATGAAAATATCTTGTGTTGTTTGGTGGATAAAAGTGCAGGTCCATTGCGAGCTTAAATTTTCTGCTCAAGCGTCGATCAACGAAGATTTTCTTCCGAATTACTGTACCGATGACTTTTGTTTTTCAGTAATGAGGATATTTAGGCCGTTAAAAAAGTCACAAGCGGAGTTGTTGAAGAAAGTTACATGCATTGGCATTTTAAAGTAACGCAAGGAAATGGGTCGTCCGGGACTTTCGCTGCGCTATAGAACAGACTTTAATTTTCGGTTTTCGTGATCGCTTCGAAACTTTGGTTGGGATTACATGTTGGAATTGCAAGTTTAGTGAGCTAGAAATCCGTGCCGTTTAG
>NW_025941608.1:0-776 GCF_000764305.2 Hyalella azteca
AGTTGCTCGATTGTAATACTTAGAGACCTGGTTTGATTGCGAGCTTGTCTCAGGCGGCAGGATAAACGGCTGCTCAATGTCGCAGTTGTTACTCCAATTACTCCGATGCAGTCTCAGGTATCAGAGCATTACAATTATTGAGCAACTTCTCGAGATCCGCAATGAATTAAACTATAGAGCGTAATAATAAGAATTACTTCCTGAAACTTGCCTTTTGATCTACCGTTCAACTGAAGAAAAGTTCCATTCACTGATAATAGAAATCAACGAATTCTCTGGTCATCGATCGCACGTGTGTTAACATATATATATATATACAAATATAAATTGGCAAGTCAAGAAGCCTGTACACGTGGAAATTACATGATTATGACTGTCATACTAGCCGTCAGCATGATTAACGTGACCGCAGCATTATACTATCATGGCGAGAACTATAGATAACCAAATGATAAATATACAAGCATGTCAAGCAGAAATGGAGAACATTTTCGTCAGAAAAACATTGCACAAAACTAACACTTATGTTTCACACTTAAGGAATAAATAAAAAACTAATTTTGATTGATGTTTTAGCAACTTTGTTGCAAAATACGTTGGAAAAGTACATTTGAATTTGAATTAAATATGCAAAATTCTGAATATTTTTGATTATGAATCAAGTATTTAGAATTATGTGTGAAATAGGCACTGCACGGCATGCTCACTGCACGGCATGCTCACTGCACGGCATGCTCACTGCACGGCATGCTCACTGCACGGCATGCTCACTGCAC
>NW_025941609.1:0-291 GCF_000764305.2 Hyalella azteca
GCTGGGCGGCTTTAAACGGCTTTATTGTATTGTGCCTTCTTTAGGAAACTGATTTCACATCAATAATTGTTATTGTGTGTCATTACTTTTAAATTTACTGCAGGGTAATCACGTTAAAAAATATTACCTGTTTGTTAGATGAATTTAAAGTTTGAAGCCAATTTTATGATGAGAAGATATAGGTAATTTACATTTCGTGCAGGGTTGGCGATTTTTTTGATTTTTTTAAAAAAATCAAAAAAATCAAAAATCAATGATTTTTTTGATTTTTTCATGATTTTTTTGATTTAT
>NW_025941610.1:0-7345 GCF_000764305.2 Hyalella azteca
CACACCCCCGTGGGGTGAATGTCCCCTCACCCCCACACCCCCGTGAGGTGAGTGTCCCCTCACTCCCACATCCCCGTGGGGTGAGTGCCTCCCTCACTCCCACATCCCCGTGGGGTGAGTGCCCCCTCACCCCCACACCCCCGTGGGGTGAGTGCCTCCCTCACCCCCACACCCCTCCACTCGTATATATAAATTAATATTGCAATTATTAATTGAATGTAATTATTAATTAAATATCAATTAAGTAATTACTATTCTATATTATATTAGTTATACATTATATTACTTGCTATATTCCATTGAACTGCTACTCTCAATATCATCACTTATCATCTATATCATTATGTATATTATATATATTTTATATAATACGTATATATAATATAGTTCCCGCATATCTATATTATATAAAAACTATCAATTATAATTTATATAATTATTAATATATTAATTATAGCGCGGTGGTACACTTGTAATGGTACGTGATGGTCCGCAGGTACCACTGCGACTGCCGGCCTGGGTACCACTTGGTACATGGAACACAGTGTGTAGGTGAGTACTTGTGATGTACCTCAGTGTGGTACTTGTGGTGTACCTCAGTGTGGTACTTGTGGTGTACCGCAGTGTGGTACTTGTGGTGTACCTCAGTGTGGTACTTGTGGTGTAGTACCTCAGTGTGGTACCTGTCTCTTATACACATCTAGATGTGTATAAGAGACAGCTTCAAGACCCGTGACAGCGTTGAAAACCAAAGACGATCAGGTGCTCCTAGGAAGATTTCTGCACGATCTGCTAGATTATTGGGACGAAAAATCCAAGAAAATCCACAGATTACTCGAGGAGAGTTGCAAAGTCACCTGAGTGCCTCAGGAATTCAAGTAACCAAACGAACGATAAGCAATGAACTTCACAGAAANTAAAGTGGGTCATGGTGTAAAGTGGGTCATGGTGTAAAGTGGGTCATGGTGTAAAGTGGGTCATGGTGTAAAGTGGGTCATGGTGTAAAGTGGGTCATGGTGTAAAGTGGGTCATGGTGTAAAGTGGGTCATGGTGTAAAGTGGGTCATGGTGTAAAGTGGGTCATGGTGTAAAGTGGGTCATGGTGTAAAGTGGGTCATGGTGTAAAGTGGGTCATGGTGTAAAGTGGGTCATGGTGTAAAGTGGGTCATGGTGTAAAGTGGGTCATGGTGTAAAGTGGGTCATGGTGTAAAGTGGGTCATGGTGTAAAGTGGGTCATGGTGTACAGTGGGTCATGGTGTACAGTGGGTCATGGTGTACAGTGGGTCATGGTGTACAGTGGGTCATGGTGTACAGTGGGTCATGGTGTATAGAGGGTCATTGCTGTAAAGTGGGTCACGGTGTAAAGTGGGTAGCAGTGTAAACTGGGTCACTGCTGTAAAGTGGGTCACAGCTGTGCATGATAGCATAGGGTGCGTACCGGTCATGAAAGACCTGGAAAGTCATGGAATTTTATTTTTCACTCTCCAGGCCTGGAAAGTCATTGTATTTCATTTCAGATTACGGAAAGTCAAGGAATTTGTGTTGTTGAAGAGTTCTGAACTGTATTGACATTATCATGTGCAATCTTGTGTGCATTACTCAATATTTGTTGTGATTTGATGCTATTGAATTCATAATGATAAAAGTGTGGGCTTGATTTTCAGATTTGTGTCATTTTTGTTCCTCTGTGTCTGCCTGCTCTATGAATTTACACGTTTGCTATTTATCAACTGTCTATCAGTTGATAATCTATGTCTAAGTATCTTTATCTATCATCAACAGGAGATGATGGAATATGTATGGTTAGTCTTTCAGTCATGCTAAACCTCCCGTATACAAGTCTTGGAAAATTATATTGATGGTCATTGAAAAGTCAGGGAATTTTTTTCTAAATAACGGTAGGAATCCTGTGCACTACTAACACATGTATTGGCTGTGCAGGTACAGTGTATGGACGGTACCTGTATACAGAGCAAGTGGCTGTGTGACGGCGAGCCAGACTGTCAGGACGGCTGGGATGAACAGGTACGTCTATACATATTCAGGATACATCATATCGCATATATACAATATACATTATGTAGCATATATACATTACATTATATAGCATAAATACAGTATATAATACACATTTATACCACACGGCTAGGATAACATCTGTTTTGGAGCTTATACACAGAATACACATTCGTACAAAACGGCTCGTGTATTTATACTCGTTTTACTTCATAAACGAGACACGACAACCTTCCTCTTGTTCGGTCAGTGGAGAACTGGTCGCTTGCCGCGCCTACCGCCTTATATATCCCGCGCCCAGCAGCTGATATTTACTAGCTGGCAACCTCCTGCGGCGCCCAGCAGCTGATATTTACTAGCTGGCAACCTCCTACGGCACTCACAACTATATTCTAATTGATAAATATTCTGCTTGTAACTTTTAATATATGATCTTATCGCTCTTTTACTCACCCCCCTCTTATTACTCAACCCCCTCCCATAACTCCACCCATCACTCACCCCTCATTTACCCCCAGAACTGCACGGGGGGCGCCGTGGCCGCGCCGGGGTGCAAGGAGGACGAAGTTCGCTGCCCCAAGGAGGCCACGTGCCTCAAGTACCAGTACCTCTGTGACGGGGACCAGGTGCGTGGCCCCAGTACCAGTACCTCTGCGACGGGGACCAGGTGCGTGGCCCCAGTACCAGTACCTCTGTGACGGGGACCAGGTGCGTGGCCCCAGTACCTCTGCGACGGGGACCAGGTGCGTGGCCCCAGTACCAGTACCTCTGTGACGGGGACCAGGTGCGTGGCCCCAGTACCAGTACCTCTGTGACGGGGACCAGGTGCGTGGCCCCAGTACCAGTACTAATGACCCCCCGTCCCCCAGGACTGCGCGGGGGGGTGGGACGAGGGGGACGACGTGTGCCGGGGACGCTGCGCGGCGTCCCAGTTCCGCTGCGCCGACGACGTCTGCATCGCCGCCGCCCTGCGCTGCGACGGCCGCGCCGACTGCGCGCGGGGCGACGACGAAGTGGGCTGTCCAGGTAGGCGGTGGGGTGGGCTGTCCAGGTTAGCGGTGGGAGCTGTCCAGGTGGGCGGTGGGGGCTGTCCAGGTAGGCGATGGGGGCTGTCCAGGTAGGCGGTGGGGGCTGTCCAGGTAGGCGGTGGGGATGGTGGGCTGTCCAGGTGGGTGATGGGCTGTCCAAGTGGGCGTGGGGCTGGGGAAGTGGGAGGAGGGCAGGTGGGTGGTGGGTTGTCCAGGTGGGCGGTGGGCTGCCCAGGTGGGGGTGGGCTGTCCAGATGAAGAGTGGGCAGTTTAGGTGAATTACTGACAGCATACTGTATATTGGCTGATGTATTAACACTTTAACATACTTTGGTGTGTAAACATACAACTGTATGAACACCCCACTCCTCTTGTATTAATAACACCCTCACCCCACTCACCCACACCCCACTCACCCACACCCCACTGACCCCCCTCCCCCCGCAGGTCCGCGGTGCAACGGGACGTTCGAGTGCGGGGACGGCTCCTGCGTGTCCCTGGACCGCGTGTGTGACGGACGGCAGGACTGCCCCCCACACCCCGGTGAGGGGGAGGGGTAACCATGGTTGTGGTGCAGGTGGTAGCAGGTAACCATGGTTCTGTGGTACTGGTTACAGCCCGGGGTTGTGCATTCTTTTTAGATCCAACGCAACACTCGAACCGCCCGATCGGTCCTGGTCTACGGGCGTGGCTGGAATCGGCCGGTCGGTCCCGGTCTTGAGGTCGCCGCTCGAACCTGCTTTTCGGTCCCGGTCTGCTGACGTGGCCGCATTCGGTCCAAATTTCTGATTTGAGTGCTGACGCCCTTTTTATGTCCCGAGCTCATATATTAAGCTCTACCTGAGGATCGTGTTACGTGACTAAAGAGCCCCATACACTAGCGTATCTGACGCACGAGTCGGCTAGTTGATTCTGACTAGTGAATCTGATTCGGCGATTTTCCACCACACACCTACGTACTTTGCTCACAAGTTGCAACTGATGCCATCGTGGCCATAAGGTCGTGTTGAATGAGCTCTAAGCAGTGAAAAAGCAACGGAAGAAAAGATCTATGTAGTCAAAAAGAATGGCTAGTCAATCGACAAATATTCAGTCAATATGAATTTGCTAAATTTCATGCGCAACGATAATCATAACGACTATCAAAACTATAAAAGGATTATTTATTTTCTTAACAAAGTTAAGGTCTGCTTTGGGAACTTTTTCTCGCGTAATTCGATTGAGATATTCACATTCTTTATCTCTTTGTAATTTGCTCGAATATTCTGCGCTACGGATCTTCCACAAGCACGGCAAATTGCGGTACTCTTCAATAAACTTGGTTAGGAAGTCGGGGCTCATGAATATATTGAAGTCCGCCATGACTGCACATGAGTTTTCATTGCAACTGGGGCCATACTTTCAAAACTCGCTAAGTGAACGTAAGTACTTACGCTCTATTTTTTTGTCTATGATTGGTGGATTATGCTTGAAAGGCCGTCAATGATTGGCTGATGAACTTACGATCTCTTAACTTTCTTCGAAAGTATGGGCTCAGTACACTTCCGTGGCTCGGATCGCCTTTATTTTGCCCACCTCTGCTCGCCTTTATTTTGTCCACCTTGGCTCGCCTTTATTTTGTCCACCTTGGCTCGCCTTTATTCTGCCCACCTCGGCTTGTTTGGCGCCATATTTGGGGGGATTTGAGGTTAGCCGGGTTAGACTCGCGAGTCGGACTCTATGGTGAATGGGGCTCTTAAGGTCGTGAAGGTTATGTAAGACACAGCTGGCTAGATAACATACAGTGGGGGGAAATAAATATTCGTACACTTGAAAAATCGTATTTTAATGTATGCAAGTACACAAACTTAACAGGAAAAGTGATTTAAATTATGTATAGAGACGCATAGTATTCAAAAATACTATCAATAGAAATTAAATCTCAATGCAACAAAAAACAATGCAACATGTTCACTTTTCGGGGTGAAAAAAGTATTCGTACAAAACAATAAATCCGCATTATTTTAATTTAATACNGTCTCTATACATAATTTAAATCACTTTTCCTGTTAAGTTTGTGTACTTACATACATTAAAATGCGATTTTTCAAGTGTACGAATATTTATTTCCCCCCACTGTATCTTATATACGGGGTGGTTATACATGAGTTACTATACAGTAAACGGGGTGGTAATATATTACAATACGGAGGAATAAACTACGGCATCGACCGTAAGGTCGGAGAACTCTACCGACACGCTACATTGCGGAGTGCTCATCAGCTACTGGGGGGCGTACTTAAGGTTGCTAGACCTTTTATAAGCTTCGCTTCCGCCCACTACTGCGGTCTTGATCGCGTGATCTATCAAATGATATCATCCACACGCTGACTCATGTCTAGTACTTTTCTCTTTCACGTTAAGTAAATATTACGTCTCAATTACAGATGATTTTTATTATTTAATATAATATAATATAATGATTAGGTATAACGAGCCGTCAGATTGACACCAGAGATTTACCCAAAGTTGTTTTTTTTTGTCAATATTCTTACTATTAATTTGTCGAATTTGTCACCATTTTCTTCTATTGTCAATTATCGATTATTTACATATGATTATTGATGAGAATGTTCAGTAACCGTGGTGGTGATGCAGATGGTGGTGACGAGGCCAGCTGTGGGGTGAACGAGTGCCTGGTGGGCAACGGCGGCTGCGACCAGCTGTGCATAGACACCCCCGTGGGGTGAGTGAACCCCCTTACCCCCACACCCCCGTGGGGTGAGTGCCCCCTCAACTCCACACCCCCGTGGGGTGAGTGCCTCCCTCACCCCCACACCCCCGTGGGGTGAGTGCCCCCCTCACCCCCACACCCCCGTGGGGTGAGTGCCTCCTCACCCCCACACCCCCGTGGGGTGAGTGCCTCCCTCACCCCCACACCCCTCCACTCGTATATATAAATTAATATTGCAATTATTAATTGAATGTAATTATTAATTAAATATCAATTAAGTAATTACTATTCTATATTATATTAGTTATACATTATATTACTTGCTATATTCCATTGAACTGCTACTCTCAATATCATCACTTATCATCTATATCATTATGTATATTATATATATTTTATATAATACGTATATATAATATAGTTCCCGCATATCTATATTATATAAAAACTATCAATTATAATTTATATAATTATTAATATATTAATTATAGCGCGGTGGTACACTTGTAATGGTACGTGATGGTCCGCAGGTACCACTGCGACTGCCGGCCTGGGTACCACTTGGTACATGGAACACAGTGTGTAGGTGAGTACTTGTGATGTACCTCAGTGTGGTACTTGTGGTGTACCTCAGTGTGGTACTTGTGGTGTACCGCAGTGTGGTACTTGTGGTGTACCTCAGTGTGGTACTTGTGGTGTACCTCAGTGTGATACTTGTGGTGTACCTCAGTGTGGTACTTGTGGTGTACCTCAGTGTGGTACTTGTGGTGTACCTCAGTGTGGTACTTGTGGTGTACCTCAGTGTGGTACTTGTGGTGTACCTCAGTGTGATACTTGTGATGTACCTCAGTGTGGTACTTGTGGTGTACCTCAGTGTGGTACTTGTGGTGTACTTCAGCGTGGTACCTCAGTGTGGTACTTGTGGTGGTGTACCTCAGTGTGGTACTTGTGGTGGTGTACCTCAGTGTGGTACTTGTGGTGGTGTACCTCAGTGTGGTACTTGTAGTGTGGTTCCTCAGTGTGGCACTTCAGTGTGGTACTTGTGGTGTGTTACCTCAGTATTATACTCATGATACCCCAGTTTGAAGTACCCCCATGTACCCCGGCAGACGTGGACGAGTGCGTGGCACCAGGTACGTGCTCGCAGGTGTGTACCAACACGCCGGGGTCGTACAAGTGTACCTGCGTGGCGGGGTACCAGCGGGACCTGCAGGTACCAGCGACCTGCAAGGCGGTGGAGGGGCACGCGTCGCTGCTGCTCGCGCACCACCAGGACATACGCAAGATCTCCCTCGACCATATGGAGGTCAGGCCATATGGAGGACATGTGGAGGTCTGGGGGCGTGGCCATATGTAGGTCAGGGAGTGGCCATATGGAGGTCAGGAGCGTGGCCAAATGGAGGTCAGGGGCGTGGTGGTCGGGGGGTGTGGCCATATGGAGGTCAGGGGGCGTATGGCCATATAGAGGTCAGGGGGCGTGGTGGCCATATGGAGGTCAGGGGGCGTGTGGTGGCCATATGGAGGTCAGGGGGCGTGGTGGCCATGTGGAGGTCAGGGGGCGTGTGGTGGCCATATGGAGGTCAGGGGGC